>NC_043000.1:26033611-26073611 GCF_006345805.1 Octopus sinensis | reverse complement strand
GTATGTATGTATGTGTTTTTATGCATATAGTCACACATCTAAACATGCTCATACATATTTAAATGATAAACTTCTGGAACGTTTTACAGATTTTTACAGTTCCACTGATTGATTGGATCTGTAGATTTCGAATTAGCTTTCTCCTTTCTGATTTTGAGAAGCCTAATTTCTCAAGATTGGTATTTATGCAGTGTGTTACATATCTCAGGGCCCCAATAATTACAGGTATAAGCCTGAACTTATAATCTCGGTAGAGTAACTTCAGATTTCTCAATAGTTCAGCGTAGGTGTTCGCTTTTAACTAATCTTCAGTTTTATTTTAACATCCGCTGGACAACTAATTTCCACAACTGTGCACAGTTTCTCTTCTCTATCCCAAATCATTATATCAGGTCTGTTGTGTCTACATTTTATTGAGGTTTTCACTGGTACATTCCACCAGTATTCCTTTTTATTATGAGTGGCTATGGCTTCTACTATACTGTGGGCTTTTATTTCTTTGTCCTCAGGATTATCCTTCCGACGGATTTCATTATAGAGTGTCCTAGCTACAACATCTTGTCTCATCGGTAGATAATACCGTGATGACATTTTCGGACAACTGCTTATGATGATGTGGAGTGATATCTTCGGTTTTAACTCCATAATGTCTGCATTGGTTGTCACGTTTCACGGCTTTTCCTGCATCTCTATCCCTTTTGTGCATCAGTTACTTGGTTGATATTTCCTGTTCCTGGATTGCAAACGCATACCCTTCGAAGTGGATAGTAATCCAGTTGTTGGTCCATCATAGACCGCTTTGATTATCAATGTTACTTTCATCTCGGAGCTTTCTACTAACATATCCATGCATAGTCTTCTGCACATATAAGCTCATCCTTTCATCTGATGATACGCTGCGGTAGAGTCGTGCGACTTCTTTGGGCATGTATTCGAGGTTATCAGATAAGGAATGTTGCTCAAGGAGCTGCCTTCCGAGTCTTATAATGTTATCAGCTTCATGCATGCAAACTTGGTCAAGGGATGCACTTCGACACTTGGTGGTTAAAAGATGTTATGTATGTATGTATGTATGTATATACGTACGTACGTATGTATGTATGTATGTACGGACGTATGTATGTATATACGTACGTACGTATGTATGTATGTATATACGTATGTATGTATGTATGTATGTATGTATGTATGTATGTATGTATGTATGTATGTATGTATGTATGTATGAATGTATGTATGTATGTATGTATGTATGTATGTATGTATGTATATACGTACGTACGTATGTATGTATGTACGTACGTACGTATGTATGTATGTATATACGTACGTACGTATGTAAGTATGTATGTACGTACGTATGTATGTATGTATGTATGTATGTATGTATGTATGTATGTATGTATGTATGTATGTATGTATGTACGTACGTACGTATTTACGTACGTACGTATGTATGTATGTATGTATGTATGTATGTATGTATGTATGTATGTGTGTGTGTGTGTGTGTGTGTGTGTATGCGTGTGTGTGTCACGGTATCGACCAGACTACCGGATATTGTTACACATCACTGGTGACATTCTCCATTGAATTGTTTTTCGGCTTTCGAATAACACCATCCCGCTAGATGGGCAAGCAGACCAACATTGCCCCTGATCGGAAGGCTATTCCATCACAGTGTGACCCACTCACAGCAGAGTGGCCTTGAGCACCGCCAAATTAAGTGTTTTGCTCAAGAACACGATGCGTCACCCGGTCTGAGAATCGAAACTATGATTTCACATTCGTGAGTGCAACACCCCTAGCCATTAGTCCATGCGCCTGTGCACACACACACACTCACACACACACTCACACACACACACACACGCACACACACATACATATACATAGGCGCAGCCATGGCTGTGAGGTAAGAAGTTTGCTTCCCAACCACATGGTTCCGGGTTCAGTCCCACTGCGTGGCACCTTGGGCAAGTGACTTCTACTATAGCCTCGGACCAACCAAAGCCTTGTGAATGTATTTGAATCCATGATCACATAATAGATTACATTAGCATGGCAGAATTGTTAGTACGCCGGACAAAACGCTTAGCGGTATTTCAGCCGTCTTTACGTTCGGAGTCCAAATATTGGTGAAGTCGACTTTGCCTTTTTGTTTTTTGAGGTTCAATAGAATTAATGAAAGAAGCCAGTTGTGTGTGTGTGTGTGTGTGCGTGCGTGCGTGTGTGTGTGTGTGTGTGTGTGTGTGTGGTGTGTGTGTGTGTGTGTGTGTGTGTGTGTACGTATATACGTACGTACGTACGCACATTCGTACGCACGTACGTACTTACGTACGTGCGTACGGATGAACGGACGGACGCACGGACAGAGAGAACGAAAGAACGAATGAAATGTAAGCAAAAGATATTGAGGTTTTCGAACGCTGTCAGTATACTAGTCTCTAGTACCTCACCACTAACTACGATGCAGATGTCATGTGGTCAGAATGGAAGATAATAAGATCCCTAAGCAATTTCTGTATGGGTAACAGAAGTTGCTTAGGGATCTTAATGATTGCATCAAGAATAGGGTAAAGAAAATCAAAAGTCTAGAAAATGAATGAGAAAAACTTGCCCTGGATTCGTTCATCGTGGAGTAAAGCAATCCATGATCACATAATAGATTACATTAGCATGACAGAATTGTTAGTACGCCGGACAAAACGCTTAGCTGGCAGAAACGTTAGCACGCCGGGCGAAATGCGTAGCCGCTACGTTCTGAGTTCAAATTCCGCCTAGATCGACTTTGCCTTTCATCCTTTCGGGGTCGATTAAATAAGTACCAGTTACGCACTGGGGTCGATATAATCGACTTAATCCGTTTGTCTGTCCTTGTTTGTCCCCTCTGTGTTTAGCCCCTTGTGGGCAGTAAAGAAATAGGTATTTCAACCGTCTTTACGTTCGGAGTTCAAATATTGGTGAAGTCGACTTTGCCTTTTTGTTTTTTGGGGTTCAATAGAATAAATATCACTCGGACTCCAGGGTCAATGTAGTCGAGAGAACGCCTTCCCCAAGTGTTCATGCCTTGTGCCTATAGCAGAAGGAATTGTGGTTATTATTGTTAGTGTTCATTGTTTACATTATTAACATTATTTACATTATTGTTAGTGTTGTTGCTTAATTAAGGCTGCGAGCTGGCAGAAATGTTAGCACGCCGGGTGAAATGCGTAGCCGTATTTCGTCTGCCGTTATGTTCTGAGTTCAAATTCCGCCGAGGTCAACTTTGCCTTTCATCCTTTCGGGGTCGATAAATTAAGTACCAGTTACGCACTGGGGTCGAAATATAATCGACATAATCCGTTTGTCTGTCCTTATTTGTCCTCTCTGTGTTTAGCCCCTTGTGGGTAGTAAAGAAATAGGTATTTCGTCTGCCGTTACGTTCTGAGTTCAAATTCCGCCGAGGTCGACTTTGCCTTTCATCCTTTCGGGGTCGATAAATTAAGTACCAGTTACGCACTGGGGTCGATATAATCGACTTAATCCGTTTGTCTGTCCTTGTTCGTCCCCTCTGTGTTTAGCCCCTTGTGGGTAGTAAAGAAATAGGTATTTCGTCCGTCTTTATGTTCTGAATTCAAATTCGACTTTGCCTTTCATCCTTTTGGGGTCAATAATTTACATACCAGTGAAACACTGGGCTAGATGTAATCGACTAGTCCCCTCCCTCCAAATTTCAAGCCTTGTGCCGATTGCATAAAGGATTATTATTATTATTATTATTATTATTATTATTATTATTATTATTATTATTTTATGTTTGAATTTTGCTTTACATTTGCACAAGCTGGCTCCAAGTCTCACCCAGAGACCTCAAGAGACAAGTTGGAAGTTCATGTTGGTGTTATGCCTAGGGTGCCATATATTTGGTTTTGTACTTAGTGTTGTACTAGTGAATGTCTAAAAAACCATACGAAAATTGTTTGTTTTAAAACTTGAGATTACATAGAAAGTATTTTGCGTAGGATATGAGCAGTTCCCATGAGCACTATCTTTTGAATTTCTGCCATTTTTGGGTTTTCTGGTATCTGAGTTAGGTAGCAATCATCCCCTTTTGCTATCATTCCCAGAGCACCTACTATCATTATTATTATTATTATTATTATTATTATTATTATTATTATTATTATTATTATTTTCCCTTCTTTCTTCAAATTTTCTTCCGTTTCATGCCGAGTGTTTTCCGTACATCTATGACAGAGAAGCTTATTGTATGCATTCCCAGATTACACACGCAAATTCACAGGTAAAATACGTATTTAAAAAATTAATTAATAAATAAATTCATGAATGGATGTTGTTTTCACAACGATAATGTTCTTCTCAGCAGATGGGCTGTTCCAGTTAACACAATTTTTTGCACTCCCTGTAGGGATGGTAAACCTGGTATCATTTTCATTGATGCGTGTGTTTCTGGACGACATCAGCTTGTTTGCTACGGGCCACATACTTGCCATGCAGAGGTTTCTGTTCCCATCTGCTTGCTAATTTTTCATGCGCTTTTGTCTTTGCAATTAATTTTATTTTCTTTACAGCAGCAGTTGGTGCATTTCCTTCAACCTGATCAATCTGGTAAGTATCTAAGAGACCAGTAGCAAATTTTTTGCTCTCTTTCAGAATAGAGTGATGTTTTTCGGTCTTTCATGTTTTTTGACATCTAATCGTTGGTTACTTCAAGGTATTTGGCCAGTCCGATTGTGGTGGTTTTGTATGTAAGTTCAAGCTGGATCAAACCTCGACCTCCCTGAGCTCCGGGAAGGTAAAGACGAACCACGTCTGCCTTTGGATGGTGCATTTTATTACAAGTTATTATTATTATTATTATTATTATTATTATATTATTATTATTATTATTATTATTCAAGGCAACGAGCTGGGAGAATCGCTAGCACACCGGGCAAATGCTTTCGTCTGTCTTTACATTCTCAGTTCAAATGCTGTCAAGGTCTTCATAATTCGGGCATTTGATGCAATAGATTAGATTGCTGTTTTTACTGTTCATACTTGCATTTGTAAATATTCTTCCCGTTTTTATTATTTTTTTGTGTGTGTGTTGATATACTTGACTGGGATATATGAAGTGACGTGTCACGCATGGATTGTCGCCGCATTTAAATACTAGAAATGTGTTATCATGCATGAAGCTGCTCATGAAAGAAACAAGAAGACAAAAACATCGTCAAATTTAGCCTGAACACACTGTATATTCTAACAAAAAAACTTTGTATCCTTGTTAGAAACCAACTCTTTTGCAACAAAAAACTTCAAATAATTAAAAACTAAAAGAGAACATACATACGTACATACATACATACATACATACATACACGCACGCACGCACGAGCACACACACACACATACATACATACATACATACATACATACAACATACATACATACATACATAACATCTTTTAAACCAAGTGTCGAAGTGCATCCCTTGACCAAGCTTGCATACATGAGGCTGATAACATCATAAGACTTGGAAGGAAGCTCCTTGAGCAGCATTCTTCGTCTGATAACCTGGAATGCATACCCAAAGAAATCGCACGATTCTACTGCAACTTTTCATCAGATGAAAGAAAGAGCCTATATGAGCAGAAGACTATGTATAGGTATGTTAGTAGAAAGCTCCGAGATGATAGTAACATCGATCATCAAAGCAGTTTATCATGGACGAATAGCCGGATTATTACCTCCCACTTTGAAGGGTATGCGTTTGCAATCCAGGAGCAGGAAATATCAACCAAGTACCTGAAGCACAAAAGGGATAGAGATGCAAGAAAAGCAGTAAAATGGGACAACCGATGCAGACTTTGTGGAGTTCAAACTGAAGATATCACCCACATCATAAACAATTGTCCGAAAATGTCATCACGGTATTATCTGCCGATGAGACATGACGTTGTAGCTAGGACACTCTATAATGAAATCCGTCGTGATGATAATTCTGAGAACAAAGAAATAAAAACCCACAATATGGTAAAAGCCATAGCCACTCATAATAAAAAGGAATACTGGTGGAATTTCTAAGTGAAAACCCCAATAGAATGTAAACACAGCAGACCTTATATAATGATTTGGGATAGAGAAGAGAAATTGCTCACAGTTGTGGAATTTAGCTGTGCAGCGGGTGTTAACATAAAGCTGATGATCAGTAAAAAAGAAAACACCTACGCTGAACTATTGAGAAATCTACAGTTACTCTATCCAGATTACAAGTTCAGGTTGATGTCTGTAATTATTGGGGCCCTGGGCTATGTAACACCCTGCCTAAATATCAATCTGGGGAAATTAGGCTTCTCAAAACCAGAAAAGAGAAAGCTGATTTAAAGGCTACAGATCCAATCCATCACTGGAACTGTAAAATTCTGTAAAACTTTCCAGAAGTTTACCATTTAAATATATATGAGCATGTCTAGATGTGCAGCTATATGCATGAGAATACATACATAGAGCAAAACATACAAATCTACACATACATACATACATGCATACATGCATGCATAGATACATACATACATACATACATACATGCATGCATGCATACATACATACTTACAAACATACATACATACATACATACATACATACATACATACATACATACATACATACATATGTGTATATGTATATACATATATGTATGAATGTATAAATATAAATAAATATGTGTGTGTGTGTGTGTGTGTGTGTGTGTGCGTGTGTGTGTGTGTGTGTGTGTGTGTGTGTGCATGTGTGTTCGTGTGTGTGTCTGTCTGTGTACACACGATTTAAGACTGTAATTGTCGTAGGTTTTGTAGCCCCGTCAGTAGAAGATAGCGCCTTAAAAGGATGCAACTTGAGTGTTTTTCTTGGAGAGGGCAATAGAATAAATGTTAGACTAAATACGAGGGTCGATTAAATTAAGTTAAGCTGTTTGAAAGTTGTTCCTCACTATGGCCACTTTTGGATATTCGAAATCGCTAAAAGAGTAATTCAGTTTTCTTTTTGTTTTCGTAATTTTTGCTCAAGGGAGTTAACTACGTAGAATATATATCACCTCAATATTACAAAGTTACTTCCCTTGACATATGATGCAGGAATCCATATCTGTAACATAATAAAACATGTAAAAGCTCACTCTTTAAACACGATAATATCATACAGACACATTTATAATCTATATTTGATAACCAGTTTCACGGAAATACTTTCTATGGAATATTTTCAAGATTTCCATGAGATCTTGTGTATATACATAAATATGTATGTATATAATCAAAATAAGCAACAAGAATAACTTTTATTAAATGTTGTAAGTATTACAACAGTTTTATTAATAAAACGATGTAGTGCGAAACGATCGTACCAAATTACCGAAGTTATTCTTGTTGCTTATTTTGATTATATGCACCCCATGGATTTATATGGATAACACCATACAAAATTCTGGTGCATCTAACTTAAGTACCATATTCATTTGAATCTAAATTTTTGCTGAACTTATGTATGTATGTATATATATATTATATATATTATATTATATATATATATATTATATATATATATATAATATACATGTATGTGTGTGTGTGTGTGTGTGTGTGTGTGTGTGTGTGTGTGTGTACATACGTGTATATACACATGCATATATGGGTACAGAACGTCAAAAAATGTAAACAACATGAAAAACCGGAACATGAAATAGATATATATATGTACATATACATATATATGTAAGTATGTACATTTATGTATGTATATATGCATATATATATATATATATATATATATATATATTATATTATATTATATTATATTATATATATTATATTATTATATGATCGAACGCCACACATCTATTTCCAAGTAAGTTTTATCTATCTATCTATCTACCTCTGTTTGTGTGTGTGCGCGCGCGTGTGTAGTGAAATTTTACAAAAAAAAAAACAAAAGACGAAGACGGGTGTGTAAGCAACAAACAGATTTAACATGTGGTATCAACCAAGAGCGTGGAATTTATAACTTAAGCATTAGTAATAGAGTTGTTACAATTCGAGTAAAATACATCACATAGATAAAAGAATATGATATACTCTACTCCAAAAACTCTACAATTATATTTAAATTATAAATTCCATCTTCTAAATTGATATCAATTGTTTGCTCTTTCATTCTTTCTTTCTGTTATAAATTACTTCATTCAGCGAGATAAAATTCGCTAAAAGAAAGATGTTGTGGCTTGCCACTCGCAGTTTCTTTGAACATCTCGTGACGTTGGTGATTCTGTGTGGCTATCCGAGTTACACTTTTTTAGCTCTTGTTTCTAGCAATTGAAGGTGCTATTTTGCACCCTTAATTAAGTATTCTACCTTTTTGTTGTTTTTTTTTAATTGCTTTAGCCACCTATATTATAATGTATTTAATATATCATAATATTAATCTATCGTTATATCTTACTGTATGTGTGTGTCATCATCATCATCATCATCATCATCGTTTAACGTCCGTTTTCCGCGCTAGCACGGGTTGGACGGTTCGACCGGGGTCTGGGAAGCCAGGGGCTGCTCCAGGCTCCAGTCTGATCTGGCAGAGTTTCTACGGCTGGATGCCCTTCCTAACGCCAACCACTCCGCGAGTGTAGTGGGTGCTTTTTACGTGTGTGTGTATATATATAATAATAATAATAATAATAATAATAATAATAATAATATTTTATATATATATATATATATATAGGCGCAGGAGTGGCTGTGGTAAGTAGCTTGTTTAGCAACCACATGGTTCCGGGTTCAGTCCCACTGCGTGGCACCTTGGGCAAGTGTCTTCTACTATAGCCTCGGGCCGACCAAAGCCTTGTGAGTGGATTTGGTAGACGGAAACTGAAAGAAGCCCGTCGTATATATGTGTATATATATATATATATATATATATATATGCGTGTGTGTGTGTGTGTTTGTGTGTCTGTGTTTCTCCCCCTAGCATTGCTTGACAACCGATGCTGGTGTGTTTAGGTCCCCGCAACTTAGCGGTTCGGCAAAAGAGACCGATAGAATAAGTACTGGGCTTACAAAAAAATAAGTCCCGGGTCGAGTTGCTTGATTAAAGGCGGTGCTCCAGCATGGCCGCAGTCAAATGACTGAAACAAGTAAAAGAGTAAAAGAGTAAAGAGTATATATTAGAAAAAAACACCTTTTATCAATTCAATAATTGAAAATTAAATTATAGCATTTAGAGAAATTACATATTAAAGAAAGATTAAATATAAGATAAAGCATATAACGATAATTAAGTAATGTGCAAAATGATAAAGAAAACGTATATATTTGGTAGAATAACGACACGTGTATATATTTGGTAGAATAACGACACGTATATATATATATATATATATGCATATATAGGTACAGGACTTCACCAACTCTGTAAGCAACGTGAAGTACGAAAACAAACGAGTTAAATACGCAAATAACGACAGAAATATATGGAAAACAGGACAAGTAACACAAAGAACGACCCTTCATTAGTTGTCAGCTCTCTATCTACTCCTTATTTCAAGCATTCAACGACAGTTGCTCCCATAAATTTCAAAATAGAATTTAGGATTTATGGAGGGTCAAACTTGGGAACAAAACAGGAGAGTGGAGACACACAAGGAAACAGAACGAAAACAAACATGGAGGATCGTTAGACCAGAACGAGAGGAAAATAGTGAACGGTGAGAGAAATACTTTCTTTGAAAAGAGAAGAGATAGAAGGGAGAGATTGAAGACGTCCAGTCCTTAGAACATCGTGCAGGAAAAGAAAGATTATAACATGAGGAAAAGAAAATGGACAGTGGTCACGAGTGAGCAGCGAGAGAGAGGAAGAGAAAGAAAGAAAGAAAGAAAGAAAGAAAGAAAGAAAGAAAGAAAGATACACACACACACCTCAGGGAGGTACTGAAAAGTTCCTGACCCCAGGTATGAACTCATTTGCATACAGCCAATCAGTGCTCATCTATCAAACTAACTTATGAGCCCATGACAAGTGATGGGCGATAAGATAAGGTTGGGTAAGGAATGACAATGCTTCTTTTCTCCTTTAATAATGCGTGTTGTTCTTATTCCTGTTTCAATCATGGCTGCCTCTGCGTAGTTATTTGTGTTGTTGTTTACTTTGTAAAACAGTAAGGGGAGAGGGTTGCTAGCACATCACCACATTTTCCCCATCCACATCTTTACCATATGGGGCCCTAACAAAAATCCGATAATATGTATAGATACAAATCTACCTAATAACTTCTAAAATCAGGCACAAATTGGCGGCGATCGGTCGACTTACAACACCGTTCTTCGTCTTGCGTTTACTTGGTAGAGTGTGTTTGTTAACTTGACAACAAGGTCAAGGTGAGCTCTGATTGACTGTATACAAATTAATTCATTACTAGGGTCCGGAACTCTCGTGGGAAAAAAAAGTTTCGCAGCCCGGTTCGACTGGACCTGTGGTCAAAGGTGACTTCAGCTGTAACCAACGATACGTTATCAATTTCTTCTTTTTTTCCTCCTTAAGACAGCATTGTATGATTTGAAGGGCAATTGATTGTTATTTCTAGCAAGTCAAGTGACTGTGTAGAGGTTTTCTGTTGTCCCATGTGTTATTTATTACCAACGATAAGTATCTCAGCGACCTCTTCTTTTAATGGAGTTTCCCTTACCAAGGGAGACAACTACTTAACCAATAAATTTATTTATTTCCCTTGCATAAATTTGTAAATTACATTCGTTTTAATAAACACGAAACTAATACTTATATTTTCTAACGGCTTTAGTGAGAGAAAGAAGGAACAGTATCCGAGACAGAAAGTTGTAAGATAGGAAGTTATACGCAAGTCAGTAACCAGGGAGGAAATGCCAGCAACAGGATAGATTCCGTCACAGCCAGGAGTCAGGTGGTGGCGTTAAACAGGGAGACTGATCGAGTTTGCGATTTAAAAAACTGGAACGGTCTGTCTGACAAGCTTCCATACAATTTTTCAACAGTATCACCACCATCACCATCACTGCCACCACAACCACCACCATCATCGTCATCATCATTTTACATCGGCTTTCCTGGTTGGCATAAATTGAATGGTTTAACAGGATTCGAGTTCGTTCTTATTGAAGTTACAGCTCTTCCGGATGGATCAGAGGACCACGTCTTCCTCAAACACCTCAAAGGTCTCTACAGATGGACGACCTTCCTAACACCGAACACTTTACCAAGTGTACTAGTTGCATATTTCATCAAAGTACTACGGAGTTTGCTTTCTAACTCTTAAAACTAACTCTTAAAACTTAAAACTCTTAAAATGGATCTTTTCTAAAAGAAGGACAGATTTTTCTAGTTAACTAAATAATTTGAAACTTCGTATACTGGTAGAATGTGTCAAAGAAAACATTAATTTCAACTAGTTTTTTTTAGAAAAATGTATTTTATAAGCTTAAACGTAGTTTAAATCTGCGAATTTTAACCAATCGTATTGTCTGTTTTGATCTGAAATCATTATCTGCATAGTGTTACTGTAACGTAGACAGCTATTTTGTGAAAATTTTAAAGAGCGTGGGTAAGAAGTAAGCAAACAGCTGTGGTAGATGTGGTTATCATGGCAGTGGTGGTGTAGTGGTGACAGTGGATGTGTATGATGGCAGCAATTATAGTGTTGGTGTTTTTGTAGAGGTGGTGGTGGTGGTGGTGGTGGTGGTGTGGTGGTGGTGGCGGCAGTAGATGATGATGATAATGATAGTAGTAGTGGCATTGATTATGTTAGGATGTCTCATGGATGGTAGTGTTGAAGATATTGCAGAGTGTAGTGGTGGTGAAATTGGTGATTTTGAATATGATGCTGGTATTGGTCTTGGGGTTGTGGTTGCAGAAGATGGTTGTGGTGGTGGCATTGGAGGTTGTAGTAATGGTTGTAGTGGTGGTTGTGAAGATGATTCTGATATTGATAGTCTTTGCATTGAGGTGGTGGCAGAGTCAGAGTAAATAATAAGAGCCCAGTTAACACAAGATTCTTAAATTTCGGAGATCATAAGATAGAGAGCAAGAAGTTAAAAGTTCCAATACTGACCCAATTCCTACACCCCAGATTCTTCAACTATTTTATAAGAAAGGGGTTAATGGCAGGATAGGGATTCAGCTTAAAAATAAATTGTATAACAAAAAATACATAAATAAATTACTGCTCCAACGATGTAATTTTAGTATGTGTGTATGTATGTATGTATGTATGTATGTATGTATGTATGTATGTATGTATGTATGTGTGTGTGTGTGTGTGTATGGATCAAAACAGTTTGATTCAAATTCTGTGGTACTTATATATTCATACATATATATGTAGATGTATATAACATATATATATATTGTATGTAAACATCTTTTATATATATATAATGTATGCATCTATAATACACACACATTATAAATATATACACATATATGCATATGCATTAGAATATGTGTGTATAGGTGTATATATATATATGCATATGTTTGTATACATGTGTGTGTAGCTATTTAGGATCTACACAAATTTTATATATACTCCACGAAGTTTGAAAGTGTTTAGTTAGAAAAAATTATTTTTTAAATCTGTAGGTCAAAAGGTAAAGATCCGGTATTTTAAATTTTTGTTGCATTTCTAATCTTTCTGATGTCTAAGGATGGATATTTATGCGTATGAATCTTTTTATTTTTATTTTGTTTCAAATATAGTTCTAGGGAACTGAAAAAGCTGTGTACGATGCCAAGCGAATTTAGCTGTTTACGATAAGCGGATGTTTACGTTTTAGCTGTTTACATGTTTACGTTAAGTACGTCACAAAATAGCTGTTTACGTCACAGTAACAATATATTGACAGGCAGTAAATGATATGAGGTCAAAACAAAGAATACCATTGGTTAAAATTCGAATTATTAAACTACGTTCTTAGAAATTACAATTCCGTTTTCAATTTAGTTTACAATTATGTTTTCTTTTGACACATTCTACCAGTATACGAAGTTTCAAATTGTTTACTTAACTAGAAAAATCTGTCCTTCTTTTAGAAAAGATCCAATAATTACCAGTTATGCACAGGGCTTGATATAATCGACTTAATCCATTTGTCTGTCCTTGTTTGTCCCCTCAGTGTGTAGCCCCTTGTGAGCAGTAAAGAAATAAGAAACGTTAGCACACCGGGCGAAATGCTTAGCAGTATTTCATGTGTCTTTACGTTCTGGGTTCAAATTCCGTCAATATATTAAGTACCAGTTTGCATAATGGAGTCGATTTAATGATTGGCCCCTTCCCCCAAAAAGTTTTGGACCTTGTGCCAAGGGTAGAAAAGAATATTTGTATGGGAAGAATGCGTGTGTGTGTGTGAGAGTGCATGTGTGCACATAAATTTGCATATTTATTTCAAAGATGAAGAAAAACAGGAGAAAGATAAAAGAGTATTATTTATTTATTTTTTTTTTTTTGTGATTTTATTTTCTTTTTTTTTTTGTCTTTGGCAAATCTGTTTTCCTGTACAGCAATTCCACTGAAAATATCTCAAAGAATTCAAAACAAGAGTTTGATATCAATCTTTTCCAGCAGACAATCAGCCTTTTCCAGCCACTCAAACAGAAGTATGTGGTCCAGACACACCCAAGCATTCTCATTCATTCTTAAATATACTTAGATTACATATTTCCCTACATACAATCCAATCTTAAGCAGATCAGGTCATATCCATTTCCAAAGAAATAATCAGATTAAAATATAATATAGATACATTAACATTGAGTCATTTCTTGTACGTAATCCTAAAGCAAGAAGCTCGTTCAGACAATGAAGACTATAATAAGATTTGGTTTAAATAACAAAGAGATAAAGAAGGATATTATGTTAGAGGATTGCTTTATGTAACTTAAACAGCTGATATCATAGCAATGGAAGCAGGATTTTCCTTCTGCTATCTTCTCTTATTTGCTTCAATCATTGGCCTGTGGCCATGTTGGTGCAATGCCCTGAAATGTTTTAATTGAATAAATCAACACTGATTCTTTTTATTTTTATATAAGGGGGTGTTGAGAAGGGCGGAGGTAAAAGACATGGACATGGTCTGCACCCCATTTCGGTTTTTTTCTTGTGAATGGATATGATAGATGGAAACTGAAAGAAGCCCACCATATCATTATCATCATTGTTGTCGTCATTTAACGTCCGTTGTCCATACTGTCATGGGTTGGATGGTTTGACCAGGGCTGGTAAGCTGGAAGACTGCACCATGCTCCAGTTTGATTTGGCAAGGTTTTCTATGGCTGGATGCCCTTCCTGACACCAACCACTCCAAGAGTGTATTGGGTGTTTTTACATGCCACCGGCACAGGTGCCACAACTACAATTTCACTTGACTTCACGAGTTTTCTGTTCAAGCACAACATAATACCAAAAGTCTCAGCCATTTGTCATGGCCTATGTGTATGTATGTAGGTGTGTGTGTGTGTGCGTCTGTGTCTGTGTGTGTGATTGTGTGTATGTGTGTCTGTCTGTGTGTGTGTTTGTGTGTCTGTGTGTGTGTGTCTGTCTGTCTGTGTGTTTGTATGTCAGTCTGTGTGTTTGTCCCCACCAACACTTGACAGCTGGTGTTGGTGTGTTTACATTGTTGTAACTTAGCAGTTTGGCAAAAGAGACCGATAGAATATGTAACAGGCTTTAAAAACCATATGAACTGAGGCTGACTCATTTCGCTAAAATTCCTGAAGGCAGTGCCCCAACATGGCCACTATCTAATCACTAAAACAAGTTAAATATATTATAATATATTATAATATATGATAATTTATCAAACGTTAAGAAACAATATTCCTCTTTGTTCAACAGAATCAATTCATGTTTTACAGCAAACAAATATAATGGCACTAATTAAATTAGTATGCTGCTAAGTAACTAATTAATTAGTACACCAAGATCACATTCTTTTCTGAAAGAATTCTATTCATTTATATCACCATCATCATTTTAACATTCACTTTCCATGCAGGCATGTGTCAGACAGAATTTGTTGAGGCAGAGCTGGCAGAATCATTAGCATACCAGGCGAAATGCTTAGCGGTATTTCGTCTGTCTTTACGTTCTGAGTTCAAATTACGCGGAGGTCGACTTTGCCTTTCATCCTTTCAGGGTCGATAAATTAAGTACCAGTTACGCACTGGGGTCAATATAATCGACTTAATCCATTTGTCTGTCCTTGTTTGTCTCCTCTATGTTTAGCCCCTTGTGGGTAGTAAAGAAATAGGTATTTCGTCTGCCGTTACGTTCTGAGTTCAAATTCAACCGAGGTCGACTTTCTTCATTTGTTTATTATTGTTCTTATTTTATCTTATGTCCATTGTCTGGGAATTTCCCATCACACATCCGTGACCTCTTCAGCGATCATTTCTATCCACATGTATCCTCATGTTCAACCTAGTCTATTCTCAATGGACTAGGCAAAGCAGGAGGATACGAGTGGATGGACAAGGCAGATCAGAAGAATACATGTGGATGGAAAAGGTCACTGAAGGGGTCACAGGTGTGCAATGGAAGATTTCCAGACAATGAACATACAATAAAATAAGGATAGTAATGAACGAGTGAAGAATGAATATTTAGTGCATGTGTTTATTTGGCAAGAAAAAAAAAATGACCAATGAGCCGCAGGAGTGGCTGTGTGGTAAGTAGCTTGCTTACCAACCACATGGTCATGGGTTCAGTCCCACTGTGTGGCACCTTGGGTAACTGTCTTCTACTATAGCTTCGGGCCGACCAAAGCCTTGTGAGTGGATTTGGTAGACGGAAACTGGAAGAAACCCATCGTATATGTATGTGTGTGTGTCTGTGTTTGTTCCCCCCAACATCACTTGGCAACCGATGCTGATGTGTTTACGTCCCCATAACTTAGCGGTTCGGCAAAATAGACTGATAGAATAAGTACTGGGCTTACAAAAATAAGCTCTGGGGTCGACTTGCTCAAATAAAGGCAGTGCTCTAGCATGGCTGCAGACAAATAACTAAAACAAGTAAAAGAATAAAAGAATAAAAGAATTCTGAAATATAACAATATTTGTTTCAATACACGGTTTCACATCAAGAATCTTACAAAACAAACACATAAATGGAGAGAAGATATATATATAGATAGATAGATAGATAGATAGATAAAGAGAGAGAGAGAGAGAGGGGGAGAGGTGGGGGTGTTAATTACCAGTTACAGAATAAAACAAACCATTTATAGGAAATATATTGTTAGCATTTATTTGCTAATTATTAAATCAAATTAATTTAACACCGGTCATTTGCATTTTATCTGTATGAAACCTTTTGAAGTAAGTCATATCATCACCATTCATTGCTATGTTTGTAAATAGATGTGTGTGAAGTAAGAGCCGTGTGTTTCATAACTTTGTAATTAAAAAGAGAAGGAAAAATCAGACAAACAGACAGACAGGAAAAGAGAGAGAAAGTGAGGAAGTAAGAGAGCATGAATAAGAAGATAGCATGAATTATTCACAGCAATTGTCTTTGTATATCTGATAATTATGTGTGTGTCTAGTGTATCAGTGGGGGTATAGTCCAGTTCTGTATCTCTCATAACAAGGGGAAGCCCATGAGATTTATAAACCATACAGAGAAATTGACCTATTTGTAAAAAGTACACACATATTTAACCCTTTAAAGGCGGCAAGCTGGCAAAATCGTTAGCACGCCGGGCAAAATGCTTAGCGGTATTTCATCTGCCGTTACATTCTGAGTTCAAATTCTGCCGAGGTCGACTTTGCCTTTCATCCTTTCGGGGTCGATAAATTAAGTACCAGTTACGCACTGGGGTCGATGTAGTCGACTTAATCTCTTTGTTTGTCCCCTCTATGTTTAAATCCTTGTGGGCAATAAAGAAATAAGAAACTTTAGCACACTGGGTGAAATGCTTAGCTGTATTTCGCCCGTCGCCACATTCTGAGTTCAAATTCTGCTGAGGTTGACTTAGTCTGTTCATCCTCTCAGGGTCAATAAATTAAGGGCCAATCTAATTGACTGGACACCGCCCCAAAAATTTTGGGCTTTGTGCCTAGAGTAGAAAAGAATATTTTAGGTTCATAAGGCGGCAAGTTGGCAGAAATGTTAGCATACCAGGCGAAATGCATAGCAGTATTTCGTCTGCCGTTACGTTCTGAGTTCAAAATCCGCTGAGGTCGACTTTGCCTGTTCATCCTTTCAGGGTCAATAAATTAAGAACCAGTTGTGTACTGGGGTTGATCTCATCAACTGGACCCTTCCCCAAAAATTTCAGGCCTTGTGCCTAGAACAGAAAAGAATATTTAACCCTTTAGCATGTAAAGGCACGTGGCTTAGTGATCTGGGTATTCAGCATTAGGTCATGAGGTTGTGAGTTCGATTCAGCAGGAGATTTCATTTCACATTGCCCTGGGTCACTCAGCTGGCAAAAATGAG
The DNA here is from genome assembly GCF_006345805.1 of Octopus sinensis. Taxonomy (NCBI): domain Eukaryota; kingdom Metazoa; phylum Mollusca; class Cephalopoda; order Octopoda; family Octopodidae; genus Octopus; species Octopus sinensis. The sequence goes on along the minus strand of NC_043000.1, from coordinate 26,056,108 downwards.
GGATACCTGTATTTCAAAGGCCTTTCAAAAGGCCAGCCTTGTCACATTCTGTGTTAAACAGAATCTCCCTAAGAACTACACTAAGGGTACATGTGTCTGTGGAGCGCTCAGCCATTCGCATGTTAATTCCACAAACAGATTGTTCCATTGATTGGATCTACTGGAACCCTCATGGTCACAGCCAACAGAGTACCACTTAAGCATTTATACCAGCCATATCATGCCAAGATTTTCTACCTGTTTTACATTCAAACTGATCAGATCCAGCCTCTCACACCTACCCTACAATGTCATTCCAAAACTAAGTAATCACATCATCAAAATCTCAAAGCTATGAGATAATGCAGGATTAACTTAAAAACAAAGCACAAGCATGGTTGTATGGTAAGAAGCTTGCTTCCCAACCACATGGTTCCAGGTTCAGTCCCACTGTGTAGCACCTTGGGCAAGTGTCTTCTACTATAGCCTCGGGCCAACCAAAGTCTTGTGAGGGGATTTGGTAGATGGAAACTGGAAGAAGCTCATCATATATATATATATATATATATATATATAATATATATATATATATATATATATAGGAGGTTATGAGAGGTAATGGTGTCATTGAGACCTAAAGGTGTCAGGTAATGCTGAATAAGTGCTATGGATAGACCATAGTTAAGTTCCAGGTTCGGTGATTATGTGAATAGGGTTCAACGTTGGTCGGATTTTACTCATAAGGTATTGGAATCTTATATATATACCATTCTGCCTAAAAAAAATTGATCTACAAATACAATATCCCTACATATCTCACATCTATTTTCTTCTATTTCCTCCACTTCATTCTCTATTTTATATCTTATCTAAATTAACTATTCCTTAACCATTTTCTCACACTGCTTCTGATGGAGAGATATAAAAAATATCCTGGAAACAGCTGTAAGATCTTCTATCTTAAATGTTCTAAAATCTACACAGCCTTGGTATTTTATCTCATTAAGAAAAATAATTATATATATATATATATGTTTATTTGTGTCTGTCACCCCCACCATCGTTTGAAAACTGATGTTGGTGTGTTTACATCCCCCATCACTTAGTGGTTCAGCAAGAGAGACCGATAGAAAAAGTACTAGGCTTACAAAGAATAAGTCCTGGGGTCAATTTGTTTGACTGAAGGTGATGCTCCAGCATGGCTGCAGTCAAATGACTGAAACAAGTAAGAGAATTGTACAGTTCTGTATTTAAGAGATGAGGAATTATTTACATTATTTACATTTGTCCCCATCTTGCTTGTTGTTAATACGTTTCGGCTGATATACCCTCCAGCCTTCATTAGGTGCCTTGGGGAAATTTTGAACATTGGTTCTCATTCCTAAGGTAGTTTTCGATGTTGATTTTGTTGTTGCTGTTACTATTACTATTATTATTATTATTCAGGTCACTGCCCAGAATTGAACTCAGAATCTTGGTGTTAGTAGCTCGTGCTCTTAACCATTACGCCATATGCCCGTGGGCAATTATGGAGTGAATTTTAGGGCTTATAAATCTAATATTCTCCTATCCTTCCTTAATACTGGTTCCCATATGCTGCTCATATCTGCACTTGGTCTGCTTAGGAGGTTATTGTGTCCTAGCATATGTGCTGCTTCTTTTAGTTTTCATATTTTCCAGTGGTGTTCTCTGTCTATTATTTTAACTTCATCCCACAAGGGGAGGTGGTCTCCATTTTTCCATACATGATCAGCTATACCCTATCTATCAATATCTCCCTGTGTCACAGCTTCGTGATGTTCCTCTACCCTTATTTTGAGGGGGTGGCATGTTTCGCCTTTGTATAACCTACCACAGCTGCATGGGATGGAGTACATGCAGTTCTTAGTCATATTCTCTTCTATTGGTGGTTTTATTCGAAGGAGATATTTGCGAAGTGTTGTATTACTCTTGAACCCAGCTGAAACCACATCTGGCTCTGTAGTACAAATGTCTTGTTTCCATAAGTTCTGAATTAAAATCTTCCACCAAACCTTAGTCACAATTTATGTTCCTAATACTAGCTTAATGATAACTAAGTTATTTTACTAAATTCTTTGTTATATTTAAAATTAATTGAAAGAAACAGAGCATCTCAAAAGAAATACAGTAACAAAAGGGTTAAACAAGAATGTTCTGTGAATTAGTATGAAAAGAATTAAATTGACGGATTACTAACCTAAGGTTTATTAGTTCAAAACTAACCAATGGACATTGCCATGGGTCCTAATATTCTAAAGCCAAGTATTCTAACTGGTAGAGTTAACCTAACTAAAAATGATTACCTCCCATATTTCACAGCTGAGTGAATTAGCAATACAATGAATATTTTAGAGTACAAAACCTGCTCCATTTTCATGTAGATTTCCATATTTCAAGAGATGTCTGACCTATTTTCTTTATTTATCTCCGTAATGAGATGTACAGCGATTAAGGAATTCATTAATATTCTAAATCAAGAAAAATTTAATTTCCATCTCGGAATAATACTTCGGTTTATCACAGATATTTTACTCATGGGAAATACGAATGAATTTAAGAAGACATCTAATGCAAAATGATAATACAAATAATCACAAAAGAATAAAGACATTGTGAAATTATAAATACACCTGAGTGTGATTGTATATATCATAATCATCATCATTTAACATCCACTTTTCATGCTGGCATGGATTGGACGGTTTGACAGGAGCTGTCTAGGCAGAAGACAGCACCAAGCTTCAGTGTGTGTTTTGGCATGGTTTTTATGGCTGGATGCCATTCCTAACACTGACCACCCCACAGAGTGGACTGAGTGTTTTTATGTGGCACCTACACAGGCAAGGGCAGTTTTGGCATGACTTTTACAACTGGATGAAAAATTAATCTGTTTTCATAATCCTAATAAGAGAAATCACTGATTCATTACAATCAACCCAAAGAACCTTTTGTCAAACAAGGAAGGGTGGTTTGAATAAAATGCCATATTGTGTGTTTACTGGAATTTCAAAGTGGAGTGTTGCACTTTGAGTTTGTCCCAAATGATCATACTGTAAGAGCTAACCTTTGATGCTTTGAAAATCCATTACTTGGCATTATTCAATCAAAGGCATACACTGCTACAGCATGACAATGCCCCAGCACACCCTGACAATGGGACCAAGCACAAACTTCAGGGACTTGAAGGGCTGAAAGTGCTACCTCACCCTGTCCAGACATTGCACCATGGAATTACCATCTTTTCTGAGCAATGGCTCATTTCCTGCACAGACAGAGGTTCGACAACTTGAATGAGGTTGAAAAGGGAGCAAGGGGTTTTATTGTCTCTAAACCAGCCATCTGGTATTAGCATGGACCTGGGATTCTGACACAATGATGGCGACTGACAACAGAATGTGGTGGCATATATTTTGATGAATAAATGCTTTATGAATGTAATTTGTTTAACAATTAATGCTTGAAGTATAAAAATCTTTTGACTCAACCTGGTAAATATTGGAGGAAGACAAAAATTCACTCCAACAGCAACCAGTGAGATTACCAAATAAATTTCGGCTGTTTTGAGCCTTTTTAGTGACACATACTCACATCTGGTCACATGTTGAGATGAGAATTTTCTGTGTCCAATATAAGAAACAATTAATAAAACATTCACTGATGTTGCAAATAGCTGCCCAGCTGAATAAATAAACAGTATATGTAAGTGAGCCATTATTAAATTACTTCAGTTGTGTATACAGGATTAAATCATTGCTGAATTTAGAATCGAAAATAATGACTATTATTGAATCATGGAGAGAAATCATCATCATCACCACCATCATCATCATAAGAGTAATGGCCTATCAATGGCAGCGGAGTGCCAGGTTACATGATTAGTGATACTTTAAGTACATGCTTTTAAATTGAGTTCAAGTCCTACCAGGGCAGATTCACTCACTTAATTGACCAGATTATTGGATGATGTTATACCCCGCTAGCCATGATGCACTTTGCATCATTTTAGCTTTCAAATGAGGCCTCCCCAGTGTCTAGGCAAACAGGTCAATGTCATTCCCTGACCTGTTCAGAAGGCTTGACCATCACAGGGTGTACCCATTTACAGCTGAGTGGACTGGGGCAATGCAAAATAATTTTTTTTTTACCCAACAACACAGTGCACTGCTCGGCCAAAGAATCAAACCCACGATTGCTGGATCCTAAGTGCAACATTCTAACCAATGGGCCATACACCTTCACAGGGTAGATGAAACAAGTACCATTAATATACAGGGATATAAGCTCTCCCTTGTAAATATCCACTTTTACACCAATGTAAGCAATCATCATCAGAAGAAGAATTGATTTCGTCACTTTAAAATCACCAAACTAGAATTACCTGGCATCCAAATGATATACAGGAATTACACCTCAAGTTTGGACACTTTATATTAATTATTCAGTACCTTGGCATTCTGATTGCAAACCTTCACACACACGGTTCCCAGAGTTGATGAAATTCTTACAAATGAGTGAAGTCAATTCTATAACTGACTCTTCCTAAATAGTGCACACAGTCAAAGGAAATCAATACCATTATACAGAATTTAACTACTCTCACTAATACACATATATATTTGTTTATTGTAGTATGAAACAAAAATATTAATGATATTTCCTAACCTTGGCACAGTGCCACACATTATGAGAGAAATTGTAATTGATTTTACTGACTTGCTATTTCACCGATAATTATTTTAACACCAGAATGATTTGAACTCAAAACAAACTGGAATATAGTAACTAAATACAACAATGTATCCCTCTTTGTAATGTTTTATGTAATTTTAGATAGGGTGATTCAAAGGTAAGTATATCTAAATATGTAACCAAAACTCAACATAAACTTAATCTAAATTTGAACTTAAAAACAAATTGGGATATAATAACTGAATACATCAATATATCTGTAATCTATATATATAAAGCTGAAGTTGCCTGTGTATGGCAGGTTTTGTAGCCTTCAACTAACTCTATCTCCTCCGAGACCCTGCGGCGCAAGTTCACCAAAATTGAGAGTATGATAGAAGAAGGCTTGTTCTTCCTTCCATAGAAGAAAACATTCAAATCGAACTATGTTAACACCAAAAATTATTTACATCAAAAAGGTGCTTTTTTTTCTATGAAAATCCCTATTTTTTACGATTTTTTGCCTGCAGTGTCGCTATTTTTCGGTGAATTTCAACCAGAAAAATGTTCACTCAAAGAGAATACCAAGCTACATAATGCAAAATTAAGAGAATAACAAGCTACATAATGCAGAATTTTTACTTTTCAAAAATTCCAATTCTAAAGGGTCAAAACAAACCCGAGCAACGGTTGAAATACCACTTAGCATTTCATCCAGCATGCTAACAATTCTGCCAGCTCACTACCTTTAATAACAACAACTACAAATTTTGGAGAAGGGATAATCCATTACATTGGCCCCGGTACTCAACTGGTACTTAATTTATCAACCCCGAAAAGGATGAAAGGTAAAGTCAACCTCAGCGCAATTTCAGCTCAGAACGTAGTGAAGGGCAAAATACTGCTAAGCATTTCATCCAGCGTGTTAACAATTCTTATTTCTTTATTGCCCACAAGGGGCTAAACATAGAGGGGACAAACAAGGACAGACAAAGGGATTAAGTCAATTACATCGACCTCAGTGCGTAACTGGTACTTATTTAATCGACACCAAATGTATGAAAGGCAAAGTCGACCTTGGCGGAATTTGAACTCAGAACAAAAAAGCAATAAGCATTTCGCCCCGAGTGCTAACGTTTCTTATTTCTTTATTGGCCACAAAATGCTAAATATAGATGGGACAAACAAGGACAGACAAAGGGATTAAGTCGATTACATTGACCCTAGTGTGTAACTGGTACTTATTTAATCAACCCGAAAGGATGAAAGGCAAAGTCGACCTTGGCAGAATTTGAACTCAGAACGTAAAAACAGACGAAATACCGCTAAGCATTTTGCCCGGCATGCTAACAATTCTGCCAGCTTGCCACCTTTAATAACAACAACAACAACAACAACTATAAAAATAACAACAACAAGAATTACCATAAAGTTGCGCTTGTCTTTTACTTTACTACATTCATTCATTGTCTTTTCAGAAATGAAAATAAAATAAAAAATAAACAGTCACTTTGTTTCTATGAATTCACAAATTGGTGATATTTTTTCAATAACAAAAATAACAAATATATAATATACAACAAAAATAATAAAAACACCGTCTTCAAAAGACAGAAAGGACAATTACCCTTCCAATGTCTCAATGTGTGGAAAGATGGACTAGGTCTTGGAGGTTGTTTCCTGTTCTAAGCTTCCCAAATTGAATTGATAATTGCTTGATTAATTAATATTACAGATAATTAACCCATAGGTAAAATAATTATTTAAAATTTTGGCACAAGGCCAGCAATTGTAAGAGGAAGGGTCAGTCAATTACATCGACCCCAGTGTCCAACAGGTACTTATTTTTACTGACCCCAGAAGGATGAAAGGCAAAGTTGACCTCAGCAGAATCTGAACTCAGAACACGAGTCACCTTATTCTTAGATAGAATAAGAAATCTTTCTAATATAGGCACAAAACCAGAAATTTTAGGGACAAGGAAGAGTTAGTCAATTAAATTGTTCCCCATTACTAAATTGGTTATTTTTATTTTATTTGACCATGAAGGGATAAAAGCAAAGCTGACCTTGGCAGGGTTTGAACCCAGGATGTAAGAGCTGGAAGAAATACTGCAAGGCATTTTGTCTGATGCTTTACCATTTCTGCTATATAAATAATTTCTGGGCACAAACAAAAAAAAGAAAGGAAATAAAAAAAAAACCTTCTGAGGATTGGGAAAAAGATAGATACAAAGCCCCCTCGCCACCCTCCTGTTCTTCAAACATAGGGCTAAGTTGCTATGGCAGGGCTTGAAATCAATGTTAAAGAGGAGTAACTTCAATGCATTTGCCCATTGCTCCACCGATTCAACTTTCAACTGCCTCACTCGTCTGCATTGCCCTATCGTTGCACAATTAACAGTGATGACACAAATATCTGAATTCCGTTTTCTTGATGTAAAACAAAACAAAGTAAAACCATCACATAGGATACCTAGGAATCAATAGACTGAAATAATAATAATAATAATAATAATAATGATTTCAAATTTTAGCCACAAGGGCACTTATTTTATCAACCCCGGAAGGATGAAAGGTAAAGTCAACCTCAGCGGAATTTGAACTCAGAACGTAAAGACAGACGAAATACCACTAAGCATTTCACCCGGCGTGCTAACGTTTCTGCCAGCTTGCTGCTTTAATAATAATAATTTTTTCTACTCTAGGCACAAGGCCCTAAATTTTGGGGGAGGGGGCCAGTCAATTAGATGAACCCCAGTGTGCAACTGGTACTTAGTATATCAACCCTAAAAAGACGACCTTGGCAGAATTTGAACTCAGAATGAAATACCGCTAAGCATTCTGCCTGTTGTGCTAACGATTCTGCCAGATTGTCACCGACTTAATAATAATCCTTTCTACTGTAAGCACAAGTCCTAAAATTTGGAGAAGAGGGATAGTCGATTACATCGACCCCAGTACTCAACTGGTACTTAATTCATTGACCCCAAAAGGATGAAAGGCAAAGTTGACCTCGGTGGAATTTGAATTCAGAAAGACAGACAAAATACCGCAAAGCATTTCATTTTGCCCGGCATGCTACTGTTTCTGCCAGCTTGCCGCCTTTACATATAATAATAACAATACTTTCTACTATAGGCAGAAGGTCTGAAATTTTTGGAGTGGGGTCAAGTCAATTACATTGCTCCCCCACCCCAGTATTCAACTGGTACTTCTTTCATCAACCCCAAAAGCATGGAAGGCAAATTCAATCTCAGTGGCAATTGAACTACAAACATAAAGAGGCAGAAGGAATGCAACTAAGCATTTTGTCTGAAACACTGACGATTGCACCAGCTCATCCCCTTAACATTATTATTATTATTATTGTTATATAAAGGATTGAGGTAACTCCTCCAGAAGATATAGAGTCAAAATTAAAAGAAGAGTGCCATTGTCATCTAGTGACCTGTTGAAGACACACAAGATGTCGAAATATCGTTCACTAGATGACATTGGCACTCTTTTAATTTTGACCCTATTATTATTATTCCTGGTCTAGGGGTTTATATGTGACATCAGTAACACAAAACAAATTAAAAACAAAAACAAAAAAACACAGAGTCTGACAAAATTAATGATGTTTGTACCAGAAAATAAATGATGAATATAACGTGTAATTAAGACAAAGTTCATTTGTGGTTAGGAAAGGCTAGTTCTGACATTTGGGGCAGGACCTTTCCTTGAAAAATTTAAAAAAAAATTTTTTTTTAATGACAAGTCTATTTGAACCTCTCCTGTCTGCACACAAACTATTTTTCATTTCATAACATAACATAAATGTTGGTATTTGTAAGTAACTGGCTAACCTGATTACTTCCCTTGTTTAAGTCCATCTGTTGGTGACACAGAGATTCATTGCTTTTATGAAAATGTATATGGATCTTAACATATATATATATATATATATGGCTTCACTTAACAAGCAAAGGACTCACTCACTGTGTGATGATAATGTTTCATTTAACAATACTATTGAACGTGTGTGTATCAGTGTATATACATACACCCACGTTCTAAAGCAATTGTATATGTTTGTATATGTATGCATGTTTGAGTGCGTATGTGTATGTGTAGACACATTTATTCAAAAGCAATTGTGTGCATGCATATAGATAGATAGATAGATAGATAATAGATAGATAGATAGATAGATAGATAGATAGATAGATAGATAGACATGCATGTGTATTGGAACATAACTGTATGACTGTGTGTATGACAAGACTTTTAGGCTAAACAAATTATATTTTGTTGGACACTTGGTTTTAAATTAAACTTTTGACACTCCAAGCTCTACCTTGGAGTTCTTCATTCAAAGTGGGCCCGATTATGTTTCTTGAAACTTTGTCGCTTCTAAGAATGAATATATATATATATATATATATTCATATACATATATATCTGTAAATATATTATGTGACAATTATTCGGTAGCCATGATAAAACTCCGAGTTTCGTATGTTGGGGGTGGAAACCCACGCCGCCATCTTTTCAGTTATCCGGCCATCAAAAAAGTGCCCATATATATATATATATATATATATATATATATATATATGTTTAAAAAAGGAGCCAACAAAGCCAAGGCTGTGTGGAATTTTCAGGACTTTTATAAAGAGAAAGTCAGTCTTACAGCTGTTTCTGGTATATTAGGGACATCCCTTCATCAGAGACGATGTGAGATGGTTAAATAGAGGGGAATATATATATATATATATATATATATAGCCCATATCTTATCTACTCCATTCCTTAACTCTTGTATTCTTATTTGCACACCCAGCAACCCTGGTCGTCTACTGTGAAATATAAAATCAACTTTTTTCAGTTTATAGTACTTTGATACAAAAAATATCCACAACCTTCCGTCTCAATAAACCAATATTGTCCCTGAAAGTTGTTTTTAATATTTACTACAGATTGCTTGAGGCTAACTTTCTTCCTATGCCTCAATCCTTGGATCTTATATATATATATATATATATATATGCACACACAGAGACTATATTTGTGGGTTAACAAAGCTACCAATGGTTTTATGTAAGAGATTCTTTACAATTGTTGAAGTATACCACATGGGGAACATTGGTGCTCATACCAACATCCCCATGTTTGGAGAACTCATTATCATTGTTTGATATTAGCATATCAGTATCATTGCAACAACTACTTTTCCATACTGGCTGAGGTCAGATGAGAATATGTTGGGGCAAAGTTTTCTATGCCAGATGCTCTTCCTAATGCCAACCATATCCTTTTCCTTTTATTCTTTTGTTTTAGTCATTTGACTGCAGCCATGCTGGAGCACCACCTTTAGTCAAAGAAATTGACCCCAGGATTTATTCTTTTCAAGTCTAGTACTTATTCTATCAGTCTCTTTTGCTGAACTGCTAAGTTTCAGGGACATAAACATACCAACATTGGTTGTCAAGTGATGGCAAGGGGACAAACAGACACAATATATATATATATCATCATCATCATCATCATCGTTTAACATCCGCTTTCCATATACACGACAGGTTTCTTTCAGTTTCCATCTACCAAATCCACTCACAAGGCTTTGGTCAGCTCAAGGCTATAGTAGAAGACACTTGCCCAAGGTGCCACATAGTGGGACTGAACCTGGAACCATGTGGTTGGGAAGCAAGCTTCTTACCACACAGCCACACTTGTGCCTGAGCTGTTTCTGTTTGATTCCTTGAGAGATTATTTCTATACTTGGAAACAAGTGAAGTGGCGAACCAGAAACAAACAAAACTGTTTGAATGGGTCTTTTCTTGACAAAAATCTCACAATATGTCAAGTCATGTCAAGAATCCCAGCCATGCTTTCATAGTAGACTGAAAGCAGCCAACACCAACACAGTTAACAAGCAATAAATACATTTGAAAATGAGAGAGAATAAAAAAACTAACCCCCACACACATATATGGGGTTGAGAAGTGAAACCAGTGCCTATGAACTTCTTAACCACACCTCACAACCATACCTGCAAAGCAGTATTTAGTGATGCAATGGAACTTACACCAGCGTGGACATAACTATCAAATAGAAGGTTTCTTAAGATAATTACCCTGTTCTTAGTTTGTCTGGTGATGCAAGAAGTCTGAGTAAATTTTGGTGCAGAGATGAAGCTAAACGTAACATGAGGAAACTGGAGGGTGACACTTGCACCTAAGCCACAGCAATTGGGAACAGAATGCAGAGGTGGTTGTTTTATGTCTGATACTACTGTTAGTATAGTGAAGTGGTTGGCAATAAGAAAGGGCATCTAACTACAGAATCTGTGAGAAAAATGAAACATACGAGTGATGTGTGGATCCTGACTCATCTAGGAGGGCCAGAACTCTGAATAAGAATCAGTTCAGATTGTGATGCCCTCTCCAATCCATGCCAACAAGGAAAGTAGATATAACAATGATGAGGGCTACAACTCACAAGTCATTGCTTGAGGGATTGAGATATTTGGGCACAGCTGTTGGGCGCTGACAATTTGGCATGGCTAACTGGATATTCAGTCTGTTTTGATGACAGTACGTTTTGAGTGTTGGTAGCAAACTCATACACATATGCACACGCACACAGAAATATACACATACAGATAGGGAGAGAGTAGGAGAGAGAGGGGGGACATTGCAATTTATTAATTGAACACAACTGATGTAAATATTTTTCTTCTCTTCAGACACATAAAGAGAAACATACTTACACACTTATTCAGAGAGAGGAGGAGGGGTAAGGGAAAGAATAGGGAAAATATTAGCTGTATCTGATGACAAATAAGTCAGCGTTGAATCAGCAGTTTTAAAATGGCAGCACCAAAACAGCTGTGCCAAACCGTCTCATAACCATTCTTTGACTATCAACAGACTACCTATAACAAAGAAGAGTTAAACATCAAGAACTGTGTATAGGTGTGTACTTCAAACTATAAGGTGGCAAAAAGTGGTAAATTTGTTCAAGAGTCAGTAGAACATAGGACAGGAATGCCTTGTAGTATCTATCTTGAATCCCCAAGTTCAAATCCCACTAAAGTCAACTCCACTTTTCCATTTTATTTTTTCAGGGATGATAAACAAAATACCATTCCAAGGCAATATATTGGCAGAACTGGTAGAGCATCAGATACGGAATCTGTTCCAGCAACCTCGGAGACAATATACATACTGTATTTTCCCTTGGGAAACCTTGCTGGCACAGCAAGTGAAGGTTTGCATGCATTTGCAACAGCTAGTCTTAAATGGTGGGGGAGGGGGATCTTGCTCTGACCTGCACCTTGGACGGTAACTTTCCAGCTGCAGGGGTATTCATAGCAAATATAAGAGACCACAAAGTCCATTGAAATTATCAACAAAACTCCACCTTCTGGGCATTTTTCTGGTGTTCATTTATCATAAAGATAGATGCACACACGTACACCTTATATATATATATATATATATATATATAAAATACTATACATACCCATGCACCTTATATATTCATATATAATTACACACACACACACACACACACACACACATCCGTGGTCAAGGATTGGATCTCACAACCATTTCTGAAGTTGCTCTACCTCCTCCTCCTAATCTGTAGCTCCATATTGTATGTATGTAGAACTGAAAAGTTATATATATATATATATATATATATATATATACACATACATATATACATACACACACATATATATACACATATATATATATACATACATACATATATATACACATATATATATACATACATACATATATATACACATATATATATATACATACATACATATATATACACATATATATATACATACATACATACATATATATACACATATATATATATACACACATACATATATATACACATATATATATACATACATACATATATATACACATATATATATACATACATACATATATATACACATATATATACATACATACATATATATATACACATACATATATACATACATATACACATACATACATATACACATACATATATACATACATACATATATATACACATACATATATACATACATACATATATATACACATACATATATACATACATATATATACACATACATATATATACACATACATATATATACACATACATATACATACATATATACACATATATATATACAAACATACATACACATATATATTCATACATACATACATATACATATATATTCATACGTACTACATACAGATACACATACATACCATATACATACATATACACACTACATACATATACATACACACATATATATATACATACATACTACATATATATACATACATACTACATATATATACATACATACTACATATATATACATACATACTACATATATATACATACATACTACATACATATATATATATATATATATATATATATACATGCGCGCACACGCACACATACACACACATATTTATAAACAAAACTAAAATGGAAAGACTTTAAAGTAAAAACTATTTGCCAACAAAATGTGGCTGTCCTGGACTTTCAAAGAACTAAGAAGTTCTTTATAGCATTCATTTAAATCAGCAGTTTGTGATTTGTGAGAAACTTGGCTGCTATTTTCAGCAGATAGAGTAAGCATTGTATAAGCTGCCTATTGAACAAAATTGTCACTAAACAGTTCTCTCTCTCTTGCTCTGTTTATGTTTTACAGTTTCATATCTTCAAACAAAAAACTGAGCCAAGGGGTAACTTTTATTCATCACTACAAGAACAGACTGTGTTTAGAGACTTTGAGACAGTGTTTAGAGCAATTTTGGCTACTTTGTTATGGAGAGTTAACAAAGGAAAAGTTTTCCAAGACACGTATATGTACATATCAAAACATAATCACAAGGGTTTAGTCAGTCTGGGGTAAAAGAGAAGACACTTGCCCAAGGCACCATACAGTAGGACTGAATCGGAAACCATGTGGTTGGAAAGCAAATTCCTTATCCAGACAGCCACACCCATCTCTATATGCGTGTGTGTGTGTATTATAGATAGAGATATATATAATATAATATATTTATATATTTTAGATAGATAGAGATATATATAATGTATATATACATTAAAGATAGATAGAGATATAATATATATATATTTACACATATAGATAGATATATATGTGTGTGTGTATATATATATAAAATATCAGTGCATGAGTCTTTAATTGACAAAATGATGCTACCAAAGAACAATATTATGTGCAGGTGTATATAAGTCGTCATTCAACATTGTTCGGCGTGAGAAACAAATTGTTTGCACCTGTTATTTGTTGCACCTTTATGGTTATTTTAATTTCAGAACCACACAATCAAGTTTTACCAGCGCTTGTACTGAAAATGCCATAAAATGTAACTTAATGTCAAAAGAAATTATGATATTTGGTATAATGGTACATGTATGTGTGTATATATAATTATAGATATATACCCACACACACACAAACCTATATATATATATATATATTTATATAAATAAGGATAAGATCGTTAATTTAAAAATAAAATAACGATTTTATCAAGTGGTCAGCATGGAAAAAATAACCTTCAAAGGTAATAATTATTAAAATTATAAATTAGGATATCTACGAGATACCACCATGCTGAAAATAGCAGCCATGATCTGACTTTAAAACCACCTAAATTGTCCATATATCCATCTTGTCTCTTTGTTTTCTCTCCGTGTTGATCTATGGACAATTTAGGTGGTTTTAAAGTCAGATCATGGCTGCTATTTTCAGCATGGTGGTATCTTGTAGATACCCTAATTTATAATTTTATTTATATATATATTATATATATATATATATATATATATATATATATATATATATATGTGAACAAGAAGAATGTTCAGAGCACATGACCAATACAACATGCTTGAATAACTTGACAGCAACTGTAAAATAATAATAATAATAATAATAATAATAATAATAATAATAATAAATTAAGTATGATTTCATTTGAAATATTTTTACACTTTATTTGGAATGGAGAAGGAGGTCTGGTGTATATTTTTTTTCTTAGTTTTCTTTTAGCTTTATAACTTAAAATGAAAGATTATTCAACACTAATTCAAAAACATGCCACTTTATCTTATTTACATATTCATTATTCCCTTTAAAATATTTTATTTCCTTAGGCAATAATAATAATAATTATTATTATTATTATTATTATTTTGGTTCTCCTGCCCCTTAATCAATAACAATGAGTGAAGAGAGACCATTTTGGGTACGGCAAGTCTGAGGGTGAGCCATTGATATATTTTATTTTCACTTATTGAACCCACTTCAGCAGCATAGCTAAAAGGGTATGTGCCACCCTGAGCAGCCCTTTGAGTTTGCACCACCCCCTCTCCTTTCCCCATCCCCACTCAGCCAATACACCCTACACAAACTTATACAGCAAAAGTGCCACCCCAATAAATGCATTGCCCAGAGTAGTCTGCCCTTGTTCCAGTTCTGCAACTGCCCCCCACCCTCAACCCATATCTAAAACTGTTCAGGAATTTTTGCTTGAAGTAAAGTGGGGGTGTTCTCATTATGAAACACTCTCTAAATTAGACGTGTGTGTGTGTACACATAAATATACCATTTACCAAACTCCCACTTCCTTTACGAGGAAAAGAAACAGAAAATGTTATTCAGCAGAATATATATTCATAGACAATATTTCAAGGGACATAACCACATGATTTGGAATAGCGCCCATATGCGTGTGTATGTGTGTGTGCATAAAATGATATATATTTTATATACATATATATATTTATTTATGATGTATGTGTAATAAAGAAAGATGAACAATCATAGATATATAGAATATGGTTACATGAGATGCTACATAATATTACATGATATAATCAGATCTTTACAGCTGTTTTGAGGAACTCTGTCAATAGTGGATATCATGATGCATATTATTTGATTAGCCATAAGCATTAAAAGGCGTTATTCAAAAGCACTTATGGTATTTCACACACCTTCTGAAGACGATGCACTGTGTTTGACGCATGAAGGTATTTATATAGCATAGCTCTTGCATATTGGCATTATATTTGCTTTTGAATAATATTGTCTTATAATGTTTATACCTAACTGCATAATATGCATAATAATATCCACTATTCACAAGATGCATCGAAACAACTGTAAAGATCTGATTGTATCATACAATATTATGCCACAACTCCTGTAACTATATTCCATACATCTATGATCATTTGTTCATCTCTCTTTATTATCTATCATTTGCTCAGGCTTTCTTTGCACCAACTCTTCAGCTTTGAAGAACCTTACTCTGGTTGAGAAGCTGGATTTTTAAGAATTCAGACTGTCTGAGCACTAACCTGGTGCCTACCTACCTTTGTGTAAGCATCCTCATACTCATTATATATATATGTGTGTGTATACATATATGAGGAGGTGTGAAAGAGAGAGGGCGAGAAAGAGAGAAGAGACACCTATTCTTGATCAAATCAGCCAATTAGTGTTTGTGTGTGTGTGATACATATATATATACATATATATATATGAAAAAATACATAAAAGTTTTGCTTTTTCTTCTGTTTTTGAGTTTTTCTTTTACAGAAAGGTTAAAATGAAATAATAATAATAATTATATTATTAATAATAATAATAATGATAATGTCAACAAAGTATAACTGAAAACACTGAAGGTTCAGCTCTGTCACAAACACGTCTCAGCTGTAGCTTTTATTTGAGTAGAAGAGGGGGAGGAGGAGGAGGAAGAGGAAGGGGTGGCGGAGTTTGGCAAAGCATCGACATGCTCAGTAGTAGAGTTTCGACTGATAGGGTTGCTAATGGCAACACCGCTGTTCTCACAATAGTCTGCAATTGATGCACCGAATGTCCTCTCGCTCAAGAGCTCTGGTCTGCTGAGGGCATCGGCAGCAGGAGGTGCTGGTAGTGGCGGGGGGGAAGAGGGAGTGTTCGTAAGAATATCACACGGAACATCAGTTCTGTAGCTTGCTGGTAAAGTGGTCGAACAGGGTGTCAATCCTTCGGGGTCTGTCATGGTTCCTTGAGAGCGTCCCGGATACATTGACGGTGTGGTATCAATGGTAAGGTTCCCTATTTCAGGACGATACGCTGGCGTATGATGGTCCACAGGGTAGGGCCTGAAATGGTTCATAGTGCTAAAGTTACTATCAGTGTTGATAGAGTTTGTATTGGACTCTAAAGTGTCATTAGATATGGGATCGTTCTGGAAGTCCGACAGGTCTGCTATGGCAAAGCTCTCAGAGTCACACTCAGTCAAGGGCAGTGACGGCCGAGAATGGGCATCGCTCATTTGCGACCTGTAGGTAGGAGGTAAAGAATTTGGGTAACTTTCATTTGGGTTAGGTGGGAACACCATATAAACTCCCGGTCGCAGGGTGCTGGCCCGTGACCGATAGGTGGGAGGTGGAGAACTTGGTAGGCTGTAATTATCGGTGTTGTTGATAGATTGTTGGTACTGTTGTAGTAGCTGCTGTTGGTACTCTTGCATAGACACATCATACGAAGGTGGTGGTCGACGATATTGAAACTCAGGGTACATGATTCCTGAAATTGCAGACAGACAGCAGATTAGTGAAACAATGCAAATAAGCAATTTGGCTGAGACAAAATTCACATTATTCCTAGGGTATCACTATAGTTTCAAACAGACTGATGGTGGCATTCTACATCAACAAACATCAATTCATTAATACAGCATAATCTGAAAAACAATTAAGCTTCTTGTTACCATGTTTCTGTGGAAAAACAGTGCCTTTCATCATCATCGTATAATGTCCGCTTTCCATGCTGGCATGGGTTGGTCAGTTTGACCGGCAAGCCAGATGGCTGCATCAGGCTCCAATTGATCTAGCAAGGTTTTTACAGCTGGATGCCCTTCCTAACACCAACCACTCCGAGAATGTATTGGGTGCTTTTTACATGCCACCAGCACAGGGGCCAGTCAGGCGGCACTGTCTTTGTTTTAATTAATTTTGAAAAATAATTTGTCATTCCTGAGCTGGTATTTGCAACAAAAATTAACATAGAATTTTGATGGAAAGATTTCAGTCAGATCACATTAACCATTTTGCTACCATATTTCTGTTGAAATACACTGCCTTAGTTTCAATTAACTTACAAACAAATGAAGAATTCTTTACATTATTTACATTTGACAGATATTTGTCGTCATCTTGTTTGTTGTTAACACAACGTTTCGGCTGATGTACCCTCCAGCCTTCTTCAGGTGTCTTGGGGAAATTTCAAACCTGGGTTCTCATTCCTAAGGTATTTTTTGATATCATTATTATTATTATTATTATTATTATTATTATTGTGCCTGTGGGCATATGGCATAGTGGTTAAGAGCAAGGGCTACTAAACCCAAGACTCTGAGTTCGATTCCAGGCAGTAACCTGAATAATAATATCGAAAAATACCTTAGGAATGAGAAACCAGGTTAGAAATATCCCCAAGAAACCTGATGAAGGCTGGAGGGTATATCAGCCGAAACATTGTGTTAACAACAAACAAGATGGGGACAAATATCTGTCAAATGTAAATAATGTAAATAATGTACATAATTCCTCATCTCTTAAATATAGAACTGTAAATGAAGAATTTACGAAAATAACTATCATTATTTTTAGCTGGTATTTGGAACATAAATTAACACAGAATTTTGATAGGCCTTTAATTTAAATCGCTTGAAAGCAGGAAGATTGTATCATAAAACAAGGAGCAGTCTCAGTATCAAAAGGGCTTATATCATGAGGAATGTGCCTGCCTGGTGAAGGACAGCTGCATGAAACATTACATCATTCCTTCTCATAGCAAAGTAACATACTTTGTTGATTTGCATTTTTCTTTTTTCAACTTTCTTTTATCACCGAATCAAAACTATTTTACATTAAATAGATGGGAGACGCACAACCTCAGTAGCTTTCTGAAGTTCAAATCAAATAAATGGAAGAATTCAACCTGAAATTGCAAAGAAAGGAAAATGGAATGGCTGCAGCAATGGTACCTTTGCACAGACATTACTTTGTAACATCAATAAACACACACTATTTGAATGAATGAATTGTTGGCTGGTTGGTTGGTGGAGATGTGTGTGTGTGTGTGTAACTGAATGTACAGGGTGGACCAAAATGATCTGACACATTTGGAGGCTTAATAAAAGCAAAAAATAAGAAATAATGAAAAGAAAAATTTGGTCCACCCTGTATATTGTTCTTGTCTTGATGTGTGAGAGTTGACAGTAAACAAAAGCCTTACTGTTCTTAATAATGGTGTTGTCCTCCACAAAGGCATGTCTGGGCCGTTCACTGTTAGCTGGGTGATTATTACCATGTTAAGAAACATTGTGAGAGTTGGAATCAGGAAAGGCATCTAGCTACAGAAAATTCTGTCACCACAGAGTCTCATCTAACCCATGCAAGCATTGAAAAGTGGATGTCAAGAAAATGATTTTATATATATATATATATATATCTATCAATCAAAATCGCTGACGTGACCGATGACAGTACCACCTTATTGGCACTCGTGCCAGTGGCACGTTATAAGCACATCAAAGTGTGATCATTGCCAGGGCCAGGGATTGGTTCCCGTGCTGGTGGGCATGTAAAAAGCACCATTCGAGCATGATCGTTGCCATCGTTGCCTTACCCGCACATGTGCCGGTGGCATGTGAAGGGCATCCAGCTGTAGAAACTTTGCCAGATCAGATAGGAGCCTTGTACAGCCATCTAATTCACCAGTCCTCAGTCAAAATCGTCTAACACATGCCAGCATGGAAAGCGGACGTTAAATGACAATGATGATGATACATATATCATCATCGTCGTCATTCAACATCCACTTTCCATGCTGGCATGGGTTGGACGGTTTGACCGAGGGCTAGCAAGCCAGAAGGCAGCACCAGGCTCCAATCTCATCTAGCAATGTTTCTACAGCTGGATGCCCTTCCTAACGCCAACCACTCCGAGGGTGTAGTGGCTGCTTTTTACATGCCACTGGCATGAGAGCCAGTCAGGTGGCATTGGCATCGACCACGCTTGAATGGTGCTTTTTACATGCCACTGGCACAGGAGCCAGTCAGGTGTCACTGGCAACATGATTGAATCATCTCCCATTGATGATGATGATGTATAGGGGTTCAGTTTCTGCTAAACAACCTGCACAAATGATGAGCTTGTAATGGCCAAATGTATGTGCTGTACATTAGCTCATTCCCTCTGTCACGTTAACCTTGCCTGTACAGGTGCACGAGTGTGCCACACATCAGATGTAGAAATGATTACAGACCAACATGAAATGAAACGTTTCAAACACAATGCACTACCTAGTCCAAGAAATGAACCCACACTCTAGTAATCAAGAGTGCAACAGCCTAACCACTAGGCCGCGCACTTAGTGGTTAGATGTTTGTTTTTGTGTGTGTGTGTGTGTGTGTGTGTGTGTGTGTATATAGTGAAGGTGCATGGCTCAGTGGTTAGAGCGTTGGGCTCACAATTATGAGGTGGTGAGTTCGATTCCCGAACCAGGCTGTGTATTGTGTTCTTGACACTTTATTTCACATTGCTCTAGTTCCTCTCATCTATTCAAATGAGTTGTGACATCACTGGTGCCAAGCTGTATCAGCCTTTGTCTTTCCTTTGGATAACATCGATGGCGAGGAGAGGAGAGGCTGGTATGCATGGGCGACTGCTGGTCTTCCATAAACGACCTTGCCTGGACTTGTGCCTGGGAGGGGAACTTTCTAGGTGCAATCCCATGGTCATTCAATAAATGAAAATGGAGAAGAAAAATTAAAAAGATGTTTGGTTCATTTTATTTGTATTACAATTAGAAAAGTAATGCAAATTAAAAGATGAAAAAATTCCTATAAGAGTATAATACAAATAAAACAAACCAAGCATCTATTTAATTTTTTTTCTCCATTTTCTTTTATTGACCTTTTAATTTTATGAGACTGTTTATACACATGTATATTGATGATCTTCCTATAAAAATATTTGGTTAAACACAGTTGGTATCAGGATTGTTTTTAACAATCCCTTACGTGGATACTGCTTCCTCAAATTCTGTGCATGTATATATATGTGGGACATTAAAAGCACATCCTGGTGCCAGTCCTCAGTCAAATCGTCCAACCCATGCCAGCATGGAAAGCGGACGTTAAACAATGATGATGATGATTGTTGTATTTGGGGATGGTCATGTGGCCAATTTAGCCAATGAAAACACATGCACTATATATAGTACTTGTGTTTTCATTGACTAAATTGGCAACATGACTATCCCCAAATACAACAATATCTCTTTCAACACACAAGTTCACATCAAGAATCTTGCAAAATAAATACATAAACGTATATATATATAAGCAACAAGGATATCCAGAGGTATATCCTCTGGATATACTTGTTGCTTATTTTGATTTTAATCACCTTACTTTGAAATTGTATGGATAATACCGTACTAAATTCTGGTGCCTCAACTTAAGTACCATATTCATCTGAATCTAAATTTTTGCTGAACTCATCTACAATACCCAATGTATATATATAACACACACACACAAATCTTATTTTAAAATAACTTGAACGCAAAAACAAAAGAAACTGCAGCAGAAAGTTGTGCCAACTATAAACATCACATTTTTTAATACATAGCTGGGCCTCAAATACTTTGGTCCAAGCACAGCCTTGCATCCCCTTTTTCCAGGTTTTATGTATGTAGCAGTTCTAACTCCAAAATTATTTTAAACCAATTATGTGGAATAGAATTATTTGGTTGATAGGGCGGCAAGCTGGCAGAATCGTTTGCACACCAGGCGAAATGCTTAGTGGTATTTCGTCTGCCGCTACATTCTGAGTTCAAATTCCACTGAGGTTGACTTTGCCTTTCATCCTTTCAGGGTCAATAAATTAAGTACCAGTTGCGTACTAGAGTTGATGTAATCGACTCACTCCTTCCCCAAATATTTCAGGCCTTGTGCCAAGAGTAGAAAAGAACTTTTTGGTTGACAAAGTAGTAGCAAGCTTCTTTTATGAGAACTGGTTTTTGGTTGGCAGCTCGACATTTGTCTTGCTTCTTTCAGTTGACCGACTGTGGCCATGCTTGAGCACCACCTTGATGGATTTAGTTGAACAAATATTTTTTTCAAGTCTGGTATTTATTGTATCAGTCTCCTTCACTGAACCAACAGGTGTTATTTTGTTAACACCAATGTAAATGATGGGAGTGTAAACAAAACAACACCAATCCTGGGGGAGACAAACACACACACATACATACATACATACATACAACAGGCTTCCACACGATTTCCGTGTAACAAATACACTCACAAGGCATAGGTAAACCCAGGGCAATAAAAGACACTTGCCCAAGGGGCCACAGAGTGGGACTGAACCCAGCACTTCTGAGTTGCAAAGCAAACTTCTTAAAGTGTACAATAACAAAAAAACTCCGTTAGTCATCAATTTTATTTAATATTTTAATCAAAAGAACTGAAAACTTTACCTCCATGCCAATAGCCTTCTCGAGTCCGCTGCATACCATGTGATCGGGCTTGGTTGAGTAAACTGTGATCTCCTAAACCGAATAGTAAATGAAGTGGTTCGTGCCCCTGGGGGGTGAACTTCCAACCAACAATTACTACAATGAGGAGCAACAGTCCAAGACCTGCAAAGACAAACACAACATGATGTTTACACAGAGAATACACACAAC
>NC_043000.1:25986111-26031111 GCF_006345805.1 Octopus sinensis | reverse complement strand
TGTGTTTACGTCCCTGTAGCTTAGTGGTTTGGCAAAAGAGACCAATAGAATAAGTACTAAGCTTACAAAGAATAAGTCCAAGGGTCGATTTGCTCGACTAAAGGCAGTGCTCCAGCATGGCCACAGTGAAATGACTGAAACAAGTAAAAGAGTAAAGAGTATATCCAGCCCAAATATTCTATCTGTTCTATGTTCGGACAGGCCAGATCCAGCTTCTTATACTTACCCAACAATGCCATTCTGAAAATACACAATCACGCCACTGGACTCTCAAAGCCATGACACAATGCATGATTTATTCAAAGCAATGTGAATAAAAGAAAAAAAAAGAAACATTACTTTTGACAGAGGAATCTGAAAGCTAAAAGGTTAACCTTTTACTTGGCTTCAGTCATTGGACTGCAGCCATGCTGGGGAAACTCCCTTTAAGGGTTTAGTTGAACAAACTGAGCCCAGTACATTTGTTTTTTAAAGTCAGGCATTTTTCTATCAATCTCTTTTACTAAATTCCGAAGTTACTGGGACATAAACAAATCATCACCAGCTGTCAAGTAGAGGTAGTGAGGAACACACACACATATACACATTACTCTTTTACCCATTTCAGCCATGTGGCTGCAGTCATGCTGGAGCACCACCATGATAACAAACTTCCGCAGTTTCGATCTACCAAATTCCCTCTCACAAGGCATAGGTTGGCCTGGGGCTATAACAGAAGCCACTTGTCCAAGGTGCCACACAGTGGGACTGAACCTGAAACCACAGCGTTGGGAAGTGAACCGCTCAACCACAAAGCCATGCCTACCATCTAAGTAAAAAAAAAAAAAAAAAAGGATTACATTAGATCAGGAGTTCCCAACCAGCAGTTCTTGACCCCGCTGGAGGGTCATCAAGCTTTGGCAGTGGGGGGTGGGGTTCAAGTATCCTTGCTAGAAGTAGCTTGGCATAATATTAATTAATTAAAATGTAAATGAAGCTGCTGTTTGTAGGGGGCGGTCACGTGGGTGTCAAGCTTTCTGGGTAAGGGGTTGCGAGTGCAAGAACGATGAGAAGCGCTGCATTAGCTAATATAATCCTAGATACCCACTTCCATAGGGTGGGCATGGTTGGAATGCTCTTAATTCTGATCTGGGGGCCCCTCTTTTCTATTTCTGATCACTACCATCCCCAAAAAAGCAAAGGTCAAGGAAGAAGATGAATACGAAAGACCAAATAGGAAAGAAAAGCAAAAATAATAATTCTTTCTAAATTTGGCACAGGACTAGCAATTTTGAAGGGGGCGGAGCAAACTAATTACATCGACCCCAGTACTCTAACTGGTACATATTATATCACCTCTGAAAGGCTTAAAAGCAATGTTGACTTTGGTGAGATTTGAACTTCGAACATAAAGAGCTGGAAGGAATGCTGCTAAAGTGTTTTTGCTTCAAAATCTAGCAACTCTGCCTGCTTGCTGCCTTGCTATTGATTATGATGATGATGATGGTGGTGGTAATGATGATGGTGATGGTGTTGATGATGATGATGATGATAATGATGGTGATGATGATGATGTTGATGATGATGTTGCTGATGATGATGTTGCTGATGATGATGCTGATGGTGATGATGGTGGTGATGATGATGATGGTGATGATGCTGATGATGCTGATGATGATGCTGATGATGATGCTGATGATGATGGTGATGATGGTGATGATGATGGTGATGCGGTTGATGTTGATAGCATTAATGTAAAATAGCAGTCCAATTATTACCATTCCAAAATATGTAACACGTGAGAAGCAAAGCTGAATGCCAAAATAATCCTTATTTAAAATCTAATTTCACATTACATTAAGTTTGAAAAACACTGCGTTATCGTATCACAGTCGGTTAGACATGAAACGAATAGAAAAAGATAACAATGATAGATTCAAAACAGCTCTGCAACATGAATACACGTATGACCAAATATGAAGAAATATATGCAGCTCTGAACAACAGATGGCAGCTTCTTTGTTTGGTTTGTCTCTTTGAAATCTTTTCTTATTTCTCTGCAGGGTCAAATTAAATCTCTGACTCATGCAAATATGTGTCTAAGCTTTTACTCTGTTTCAGTCATTGGACTGCAGCCAAGTTGGGCACCACTTCAAAGGGGTTTTAGTTCATCTAATCGAATACATTACATTTTCTTTTAATCTAAGTCTGGTTTTTATTCTGTTGATCTCTTTTGCTGAACTACTAAATCACTTTTAAACAAGAAGTTTGTCTCATAAAACCAGGGGCAACCTCAGGGTTGGTATCATTGATGTCATAAGGAATGTGCCTACCTGATGAAGGGCAGTTACATGAAACACTATGTCATTTCTGCTCACAGCACAATTGTTGATTAACATTTTTCTGGCTGTCAGTGTGGTGGGACACACACAATGGACTTCCACAGTTTCCATCTCAAAATTCACTCACAATACCCTGGTTGGCCTGAGACCAAAGGTGCCATGCTGTGGGACTGAACCCAAAACGAGCTTCTTAACCATGCCTGTCCCTAAATATTTGGACATCTGTTGCCTCATTAACCAAACAATAGAGTTTGTAAGAGAATTTTCCTGTTTATCTACACCAGGAGTTCTCAGCCATTTTCTTTTATATCTATGGACCCCTTTTGGCTATCATTTTATTCAGGTGGACTCCCTGTTGCTTTCCATTCAATGTTTAAAATTTAGTTTTATAGATACTTCTTGCTTTTGTTTTTATCACCCATTTCCTTATGTAGGTTTGCAATAGAATGCAACAAGATGCAGACACCTATCCATACATTGTAAATAATGTACAGAATTCCTCATCCCAAAAATATAGAATGGTACTAGTTGTTTCTTGCAAGAAATACCTCTGAAGCAGTGGTTCTCAACCAGGGTCCATATAAGAGTTTGGGGGTTCCACACAGCAGAATAGTAAATTGGGGATCTACAATATTTTAAGGATCCCTGAAGAAATTTTGAGTCCAATGTATGTATTGGTAAGTATTACAAAAAACAGACAGGTTTCTTTCTCTAACGTTTAACATAGTTCAACCAACGCAAGAACATCAAATGGCTATGGGGGTCCACCAGAATAGTGATCAAAGGGGTCCATAGATAAAAAATGGTGTGTATATATGCCTGCTTGTGCATGATTTCGTGTTTCCTTGCTTCGTCATCATGGATAGTTGTAAATGAGTGTCACCGTTACACAAGTGGTGTCCTCCTTTTCCAATTTTCAATGGAAACTAGTCTGGTCATGGGAAAATATTACTTTAACTGGATATAGGCGAGGGCTGATGACAGGAAGAGCATCCCAACATAGAACAATCACCTCAACAAATTCTGTTCGATATATGCGAGTATGGAAAAATGGACATTGAAATGACGACGACGATGATGATGATGGTGGTGATGATATTAAACTTGGTGATTCAAATCACCAAAATTGTGAAGTCTTAAACAAATCAATCTTATTTATGTTCTTGACATTTCATAAACTTCTGCATAGAACCAGTTTTAACGCCACAGTGTATAATAAAAACAGTAAATTTTTCTACAAATTTTCCCCATATTTTGATGGATGCCTGCCTACTAGAAACAAGACCATGTCAGATAAGACATTTAATATACATTATACGTTCATTACAGTAATGTAACTTGAATTTATTCTCAAGTACCTCATTGTACTTATAGCTGTACTTATATGTCGTTAAATTATTGTTCTTCTTAACCTAATTTCCCTCCATCACACACACACACACACACACACTTTCCATGAACTCTCCATCAATCGCTTTTTACGAAAGAAATATCTGTGTGATAATCATCATCATCATTTTAATGACCATTTTTCTATGTTTGCACATGGGACAGAAAGTATTTGTTGAGATGGATTTCCTACAGCTGGATGCCCTTCCTGTTGCCAACACTCACCTGCTTCCAGCTAAGATCGATATTTCCCCATGACCAGACATGTTTTCATGGAAGATTGGGAATGAAGGACACTGATTTTCATGACAGTGACAATTGCTTCCAACAATCACATGAAGCCCAGGTAAGGAGACAGTAACACACACACACACATATGCATATACAACAGGCTTCTTTCAGTTTCCGTCTACCAAATTCACTCACAAGGCTTTGGCCAGCTTGGGAATATATAAGAAGACACATGCCCAAAGTGCCACGTGATGGAACTGGACCAGAGACCATATGGTTGAGAAGCAAGCTTCGTGTGTATGTGTGTGTGTTTGTGTGCTGGGTAGTTGGTGTTAGGAAGGGCATCCAGCTGTAAAAATCATGCCAAAACGGACACAGTAGTCTGGTGCAGGCTCCTGCCTGGCCAGCTCCTGTCAAACCGTCCAACCCATGCCAGCATGGTAGGCAGACATTAAATGATATATAAACCATAAAAAGTCAGGAGCTATGAGAAATTAATATATTTATTTAACCACATGACATCCTTAGGGTTACAGTCGTTTCATAGCCTTCATGTAGTAATAACTTCAGTGTGCAATAAAATTATGTTTACATGTTAGCATTGATAGGCAGGCTACTGGATTACTATGTGGTTTGATAGCCGACTCTGTTAGAGGAGCTTTCTGTGATAGCCACACAATTCGCTGAATCCATATCTTATATATATATATATATATATATCTTTTACCCTTTTTACTTGCTTCAGTCATTTGATTGCGGTCATGCTGGGGCACAGCCTTGAAAGTTTTAGTCAAACAATTCGACCCCAGGATCTTTTTTATTTTTTTTATTTTGAAGCCTAGTACTTATTCTATTGGGCTCTTCCGCTGAACTACTAGGTTACATGGATGTAAACACACCAACACCAGTTGTCAAGTGGTGGTGATGGGGACCAAGATCACACACACACACACAGATATATATATATATATAACCATCTTTCAGTTTCCATCTATCAAATCCACTCACAAGGCTTTGGTCAGCCCGAGACTATAGTACAAGACACTGGCTTGAGGTGCCACACAGTGGGACTGAACCTGGAACCATGTAGTTAGGAAGCAATCTTCTTTCCACACAGCCACACCTGTGCCTATATAAAGAATATATATATATATAGAATCTTTTTATTTCTAAAAATTTCACATTCTATTCACACAGACGTTTAACGTAAATTGGTAATACATCAGTAACGCATTTCTTCTCTCAAAGACAAAAGACAAAGAAAGATGATTCACTTGAAAGGTCGTGTCATATTCTCCAAAAGAATAAAAGAACAACCAAAACCAACAATACTTATTCCAAAGTAAGCTAATAACCACATGAAACAAATAAAAGTCTGACAGTAGTTCTGACCTAATTCCCTAATATAATTATACCAAAATCGAAACCACAATGCCAGCAAATCATTAGAACAAAAAACACAGAAAAACTTTCCAATTCCTTCAGTTTTCTGTTTTTCATCTATTTTTTTTTTACTTGATTTTTTTTTTTTTTTTTTTTTTTTTTTTGTAATATCTCAATGATGAAAGATAATCAAATAAAATGGTAATTCTACTCCAGTAAAAGTATAATTTCCAAATGATTTCAGATTACCATATTTTTCATCAAAACTCAAAACAAGTATTCGTATCTGAAGTATTGATGACGACGAAAACGGCAGTGGTGGTGGTGATGATGATGATGATGATGAGAGGGAGGATAGATAATATTCACTTTTCATCATAGATTAAAAAAAAATCAAAAGGAAATTGCATAAAAAACTGTTATTCATGTATATGCATACATCATAAGTGTGTGTATGGACGTGGGTGAATGTATGAATAAGTATGGACATCTAAAGTATGTATGTATGCGTGTATCTATGTATGGGTGTATGTATACGTAAAGCATATGCACATGTACGTATGTGTGCATGTATCAACATATATAAGTTACAGAGTATTTAGCAGCAATTTTCATGTGAAAGCAACAAAAATAAAGGAGACAGGATAGAGACAGACAGAAAAACAGAGGTAGAGAGAAAGATAGATAGAGATACAACAGATAAAGAGATAGAGAGAGAGAGAGAGAGACAAAGGGGTGAAGACAGAGAAGTGTTGTAAATGACTTCTGAGCAATCTTTTCATAAGCATACTTCTACATCTCAAATACCTCCCACATCACCACACACACACACACACCACATACCACTGTGCATACACTCCACACACACACACACACACCAATGTGCATACACTTCACACACACACCAATGTGCATACACTCCACACACACACCAATGTGCATACACTCCACACACACACACCAAAGTGCATACACTCCACACACACACCAAAGTGCATACACTCCACACACACACCAAAGTGCATACACTCCACACACACACCAAAGTGCATACACTCCACACACACACCAAAGTGCATACACTCTACACACACACCAAAGTGCATACACTCTACACACACACACCAAAGTGCATACACTCCACACACACACAACCCAATGTGCATACACACTCCACACACACACACCAAAGTGATATACACGCCACACACACACACACACACACCAATGTGCAAACACTCCACACACACCAAAGTTCATACACTCCACACACACACACACAACCCAATGTGCATACACTCCACACACACACCAAAGTGCATACACTCCACACACACACACAACCCAATGTGCATACATTCCACACACACACACACAACCCAATGTGCATACATTCCACACACACACACACACACTGCTCACACACATACTTGAAACTTTTCGAAAATGGTGTTTGTTTACGCATTTCCCTTCACTTCTAGCAAGAAGGTGTCACATACTCTTCCATTTAATTTTTTTTCGAATATTAAGAAATTAAAATAAAATTCTAAAAAATTAAAATAAAATAAAATAAATCTAAAACAAAAACTAAAGTTAAGAAAAAAAACGAAACACCCACCACCACCACCACCAAATTCAAAATATATTAATAAAACATAACAAAATACAATAAACAAAAAAAAAAATCTGCAGAGTTCTTTCTGAAATTCCAGTCAGGTTTTTCCATATCATTTGATGTTTCTTTGTCTTCATTGTTCTGTCAGATTTTACAAGGAAACCGACAGAAGAAAGCATTAAAAGACTGCACGGAATTGTTTATATCTCCAAACCAGAACCGTTTTCATAATAAATTTGAATTCTGTTTCCATAACACTGTCACTAGCTTCTTTTCTTTCTTTTTTTTAATTTTTTTTATAGCATTTATTTTGTTTCTTTTTAATAATTTCAACTTTGTGGTGGTGGTGGTGGTGGTAGTGGTTAGGATGAGGGTGGTGATGATGGCGGTGACTGGTGAAGGTGACGATGTCAGTTGAAGAGGTGATGGTGGTGGTTGTGGTGATGATGGTGGTGGTTGTGGTGATGATGGTGGTGGTTGTGGTGATGATGGTGGTGGTTGTGGTGATGGCTGTGGTGAGGGTGGTGATGGTAGCAGTTGTGGTTGTTGTTGGTAGTGATGATGATGGTGGTTGTGGTGATGGCTGTGGTGAGGGTGGTGATAGTGGTGGCTGTGGTGTCAGTTGTGGAGGTGATGGTGGTGATTGTGGTAATGCTTAAAACAACAACTGATTAAAAATAAAAACAGGTGAAAGGGATGAGGAGACAAATCCAATAAAACACCTGAGATAAAAAAAAAAAATCCTTTAAAAGTGTTTATGGTGTAAAATGAATAAAACAACGGGCGGGGGTGGGAGGGGGAATATGAGGAGAAAAATGGAAAAACAATTATGGTTTGAGATTACAGATTTCTGGAAATATACACCAATTCCAAGTACTGTCATATCATCACAGTTGTTGTTTAATAGAATCGGTAGAGCAACGAATGCTACTGTTTTTGTTTTTATGGTGTTCAGTTACAGAAAGAGATGATCTGAGATTATATTGTTATATAAAATGGTAGTTCAGATCTGATCGCGATTAAATTTGGTAAAAACTTGATGAAAGAACAGACAGATAATGGCAGAAAGAACAGACTTGATGAAATAGCAGACAGATAATGGCAGGACTGGGTATCAACCATCGCTGTCATCGTTGTCGTCATCATCACTGTTTAACATCCGCTTTCCATGCTGGCATGGGTTGGACAGTTTGACTGAGGACAGGCAAGCCGGGAAGCTGCGCCAGACTCCAGTCTGACCTGGCAAGGGTTTTACAACTGGATGTCCTTCCTAACGCCAACCACTCTGAGATGCTTTTTTACATGCCACTGGCACACTGGAGCTTGGTATCAATTTATTGGCACTATGGCAGTAAGCTGGCAGAAACGTTAGCACGCCAGGCGAAATGCTTAGCGGTATTTTGCCTGTCGCTACTTTCTGAGTTCAAATTCCGCCAAGGTCGACTTTGCCTTTCATCCTTTCGGGGTCGATAAATTACATACCAGTTACGCACGGGGTTGATACAATCGACTTAATCCATTTGTCTTTCCTTCTTTGTCCTCTCTGTGTTTAGCCCCTTGTGGGCAGTAAAGAAATAGGTATCAATTTATTGGCACTATATAGGGGTTTAGGTAACAATCTAGTTCACACAATGCAGTCCTTGAACCCATTGGATTCTGTCAAACTGTCCAACCTATGCTGGCATGGAACATGAATGTTAAATGATGGTGATGCAGATCAGTGGTTCCCAAGTGGGCGCTGTTGTCCCCACCCCACCCCATCCCGGGAGTGGTGGGAAGTTCCAAGGGGGTATTGAAGAAAAGTGGGGCGATAATGGGTGAGCAATTCATATAAAAAGTTGGGTGATAATGGGGTGATGAATTGTGTAAAAATTGTGGTGATAATGGGGTGGCAATTCATGTAAAATCAACAAAATAATGGGTTTGTTAGGTTAAGTTTTATTTGTGAAATACAATTGCTTTGAATTCGCTTCAGAAAGAGGTCTATGTTTGTGGTGGTTAGTTGGGGTGGGGGCACTAGGAGTCTGGCCTGGGTGTCAAGGGAGCAGCAGCCCGAAAAAGTTTGGGAACCACTGATAGAGATGATGAAACCAGAGGTGTTCAGATTGATACAAAAAAGGTTAAACAAATGAAAGTAATGCATTTTTTTGAGGTTTTGGGTTTTTTTTTTTTATTGTATATACACAAACTTGCATTCCTCAATAGAAGGGTAGTTTCTTAGAGAATGAAACTGGTTTCTTTTATACTTGTTCTAAAATGTGACTAGATATGAAGGCCTCACTACAGCAAGAAACCCCATTCTGCTCTGACCCCCTTCTCTCATACGTTAACCCCCTAATCTCCTAGTACAAAATCACTTCTGTCAAGATCCTTAGTTTTGCAAGATATATAGTGACCTCACTAGTCATCATCATCATTGTTCGACCATGGTCGAGACAATGGAATTTACCATGCTACGCCAGACTTCACGGTCCATCATAGCATTACGGAGGTCCTGTTGCTGGATGCCTGTATCCCTGGAGATTACATCAGGGTAGGAGAGTGGAAAAGGGTAGGAAAAGACCTCACTAGTGCTGGTGCCAGGAAAATAAAAGCACCCAGTACACACTGGCTTCTTTCAGTTTCCATCTACCAAATCCACTTACAAGGTATTTGTCTGCTCAAGACTACAGTAGCAGACACTTGGCCAAGGTGTCACACAGCGGGATTGAACCCAGAACCATGTGGTTGGGAAGCAAACCTCTTACCACACAGCCATACCTGCACCTGTGGCCCGTGTTCAATCTAAACATTAATTTATTTCTTCATCAACAAACACATCAGACTCCAATGTTCTACAACCTGATTATGGAACACCAGACAGACAACAATTGGGTGATGGGGTTGGCAAGGATATGAAGGAATTGGTAATAGCAGAGTGGGTATGGGGGTTGGGGGTGGAATTGGTGCAGAAGGGAGAAGTGAGGTTGATGCAAGGGGAGAAGGTGGGGGTTGATGCAGTTAAGATAATTAGATTAATTAGCTACACAAAAAAAAAAGTTAAGTGCATAGAGGAGAAGACAGGGGGAAGAGGAAGGAGAGAAGGACGGGGGGTGGGAGATAAAAAAAGGTGATGATGGTGAGGGGGTAATATGAGAAAGAGAGAAGGAGAATTACAGAGAAAACTAGCAGAGGGAAATAGGTGAGGGAAATAGGTGAGGTATGAGGAAGTAATTAAGAAGGAATGGTAGAGAGGAGGAGGGGAGAGGGGATAGGAAGAGAAAGCATGGAGAGAAGTCGTAGTAGGAATATGAATAAAGGGAAGGCCATTTTATTTTATTTTATTTTGCTACAACAGAGAAGTCCTTGAGACTGCTATGTGTAAGGGGTGAGGAAGGGCGAGCATAAAGGGTCTCACCCTCACCACTGCCACTGCCACCACCTGCATAAACAGGTGAAGATCAATGGAATTATTGATTATAATGAGAAAACATTTTCATGTAGAAATATGTTGCAAGACAGCATTAGAGATCAATAACTGTATCTTATTAATGGGAAGACGAAGAAAGATGCCGAGAAGCAATCAAGCAGTCTCAGACACACCTGGATGGAGGGGACACAGACATATTTACACAGGCAAGCACTGATATATAGGCACAGATGTGGCTGTGTAGTTAAGAAGTTTGGTTCCAAACCACAAGGTTCTGGGTTCAATCTACTACAGCCTCAGGCTGACCAGAACCTTGTGAGTGGATTTGGTAGCGTGATCGTTGCCAGAGCGGCTAACTGGCATTCGTGCCGGTGGCACATAAAGAACACCATTCTAGTATGATCGTTACCAGCGTCGCCTTACTGGCACTTGTGCCAGTGTGCAGATGACACGTTAAATAAAAAAAAAAAATTTTTGTGGCCGTTGCCAGTACCACCTGACTGGCACGTAAAAGCACCCACTACACTCTCGGAGTGGTTGGTGTTAGGAAGGGCATCCAGCTGTAGAAACTCTGCCAGATCAAGATTGAGGCCTGGTGCAGCCATCTGGTTCGCCAGTCCATATCGAATCGTCCAACCCATGCTAGCATGGAAAGCGGACGTTAAACAATGATGATGAAGCTGAAAGAAGCCAGTCATATATGGTAGGGAGGGTATTGTCCACCACCCCAGCTTGACAACCGGTGTTGGTGTGTTCACATCCCCACCACTAAGTGAATGGAGGCCTATATATGTGTATGTGTGTGTGTGTGTGAAGGTGCATGGCTCAGTGGCTAGAGCGTCGAGCTTACGATCGTGAGGTTGTGAGGAGCTCGAATCCCGGACTGGGCTGTAGAAACTCAGGCAGATCAGATTGGAGCCTGGTGCAGCCATCTGGCTCACCAATCCCCAGTCAAACAGTCCAACCCATGCCAGCATGGAAAGCAGACATTAAACAATGATGATGATGAAATATGGGGTAATATCTAGTCTTCAGCTTCACAAATATTTGTAAGGATTTGAAGGTTTAAGATTCCAGTTATTTGCTTACTATGTCATCAGTATTGAGACAATTGAGAAAATGGTAATTACGCACTATGGCATCAATATTTAGTTGCTCTTTAAATTCTTGGTAAGGGAGCCGCGTGTCTGATTAATTTTAATACTTGTAGTTTTATTGTCTTTTAAACAGTTTAATTAGCTTTAAAAATACCAAGGTTTATAATGTCAGTTTATTACAAGTACTTTTATTAGTTCCTGTTTAATGAAATTTAAGTCCCTGGTAATTTAATATTATAACTTGTAGTGGCAATATATTAATGAGTATGTAGTGTTTTATTATTAACTTTTGAATGATGAAATAATGTATTTCACTCATAAAAACATTAGTTAAATTAATTTCAATCATGTTTTGTTTTGGAAAATTTTTTATAAGGCTTGAACTTTCATTGTATAGTAGTATCTATGGAAGACCGGTGGGGTTATTATTTATATGGACTTAAAGATGGATCGCAATTTAGCATATAATTTAGATATTGCAGTTTACAAATTAATACCGATACAATGTACACTGGTTTAAATGTCTCTTTGTTGTAGTTTTATTAAAAGTTAGTGTTTAATCCTGATGTGTTTATTAGTGTTTAATATTGATTTATATTACACTACGGAAGACGGTAGGGATTATAATTTTGTATGACTTAATAGAGTTGTCAGTGTTTAGTTAGGTATTTAGGAGTGGTTGCAATTTACTTATGGAATTCATTTATCGATACGGTTGGGCATAGGGTAAATGTGTTTGAAAGTTGTGGCTTCTTTGGTTTGTTCCCAAACAACTTATTTTAGTGCTGTTGACACTGCCAGGTTGAATGGTACTGCCCAAGTGTCGAAACCATAATGATATCCGTGGGGCAGCTGATGATGGGGATATGTTGGATTATTGGTATGGCTATGGAATTATAACACATGCTTTTGATATATATATATTATGGTATAGATGTAGGTGTATGGTAAGAAGTTTGCTTCCAAACCACAAGGTTCCAGGTTCAATCCCACTGCGTGGCACCTTGGGCAAGCGTCTTCTACTGTACCCTCAGGCCGACCAGAGATTTGTGAGTGGATATGGTAGATGGAAACTGAAAGAAGCCCGTCGTATATGGGGGAATGGGGGAGGGATTGTGTTTGTCCACCACCACTGCTTGACAACTGGTGTTGGTGTGTTTATGTCCCTTTAACTTAGCAATTCAGCAAAACAGACCAATAGAATAAGTATGGGGCTTTAAAATAATAACTAAATAAGTACTAAAAATTCTAAGACAGTGCTCCAGTATGGCCACAGTCTGATGACCAAAACAAGTAAAAGATAACAGGTTCATGGCTGTGTGGTAAGAAGCTCGTTTCCCGACCTCATGGTTTGGGGTTCAGCCCCACTGCCTGGCACCTTGAGCATGTGCCTTCTACTAAAGCCTCAGGCCGAACAAAGCCTTGTGAGAGGATTTGGTAGATGGAAACTAAAAGAAACCAGTCATGTCATCATCATTTAATGTCTGTTTTCCATGCTGCCATGAGCTGGAAGGTTTGACAAGAGCTGACTGGGCTTCATGTGCATGTGTCTATGTACATATATATCTGTGGTGTGCGTGTGTGTGTGTGTGTGTATGTGCGTCTTCGCATCTGTATTTGTTCCTTCATCACTGCTTGACAACCAGTGTTGATGCATTTACGTCTCTGTAACTTAGCGGTTCAGCAAAAGAGACCAAAACAATAAGTACAAGGCTTAAGAAATAAGTTGGAGTCGATTTCAAGGTAGTGCTGCAGCATGGCCATAGTCAAATGAGCAAAACAAGTAAAAGAATAAAAGAATGTGTGTGATGCAAATAGTACCCATGCCAGTGGCACATAAAAGCACCCATTACACCCTCAGAGTAGTTGGCATTACGAAATTAGACTGTAGTCTGGTTCAGCCTTCCAGCATAACAGCCTGATCAAACTGTCCAACCCATGCCAGCATGGACAATGGCTATTAAATGATGATGACGATATGCATATATATATATACATATAAAGTTAATCCAAACAAGAAAGCACAAAAAAACACAACAACGCGAGGACATGGAACAAATATAGTATTATTGGACGCTCAGGAAAGGAGGAGGGTTTAACGTTTCGAGCAGAGCTCTTCATCGGAAACATAGAAGGAAAGATCCAGAGAAAGGAAGACAGAGGAAAAAATATATATATAATGTATATAGATACTTAGAAAGATAGAGAGATAGATATATAGATAGATACATACATACATATATATATAGATAGATATAAAGATACATACATACATATATATATACATATATACATACACACACACACGCATATACCCATACACACTAATTTTGACCAACAAGCAAATTGAAGTTACTGCATGATAGAAATAAATATAAATAAATAAACAAAAAACCACATTAGTTTCCAATAATTGCACTGGTCCATTTGGTGCAAATAATAAAAAGCCAGACCAGATTAATGTTTTTCCCCCTCCAACACCCTCACCTCCACCTACCATGGTATCTGGTTCAAGGTCAAGCATGAGTGACCAAGTTTGATTTTTGCCTGGGTCGATTTTTCTTTTTCTTTTCTTATGTTAAAGCAGAGCTGTGTGTGTGTGTGTGCACGCGTGTGTGGTTAAGGTGGTAGCTCTGCAAACGACCATTTGGTTTCAGGTTCAGTACCACTGCATGGTACCTTGGGCAACTGTCTCTTAATATAGCCCCTGGCCAACCAATGCCTCAAAAGAGAATTTGATAGATGGAAACTGTAAGGAAGCCCCTCACATATGCATGTGCGTGTGTGTGTGTGTCCACACCACCACCACTTGATAACTGGTGTTGGTCCGTTTACATCCCTGTAACTTAGCAGTTTGGTCAAAAAGATTGACAGAATAAAGTGCCAGACTGAGAAATAAGTAGGGGGGGTCGTTTTGCTTGGCAAAACCCTTCCACGCAGCACCCCAAGACTGATCATTTAAGTGTATGTGTATGAATGCATATATGTATATAAATATATATACAGGTGCAGGAGTGGCTATGTGGTAAGTAGCTTGTTTACCAACCACATGGTTCCGGGTTCAGTCCCACTGCGTGGCACCTTGGGCAAGTGTCTTCTACTATAGCCTCGCGCCGACCAAAGCCTTGTGAGTGGATTTGGTAGACAGAAACTGAAAGAAGCCCGTCGTATATATGTATATATATGTGTGTGTATGTTTGTGTGTCTGTGTTTGTCCCCCTAGCATTGCTTGACAACCGATGCTGGTATGTTTATGTCCCCATCACTTAGCGGTTCGGCAAAAGAGACCGATAGAATAAGTACTGGGCTTACAAAGAATAAGTCCCGGGGTTGAGTTGCTCGACTAAAGGCGGTGCTCCAACATGGCCGCAGTCAAAATGACTGAAACAAGTAAAAGAGAAAGAGTAAAGAGTATATATATATATATATATATATATATATATATATATATATATATATATATATATATATATATATATATTACATACATATAAGTAAAACCAAAATCGTAGCTATGGTCAGTGTTCCATGACTGGCTCCTGTGCTGGTGGTACGTAAAAGCACTATCCGAACATGATCAATGCCAAGCCCCATTATATATATATATATAATATATATAAAATTATTAGAGACAAAACCACTATTTGCAAAACAAACAAGGAAAGACTTAATCAAACATAAAATTTTAATAAATAGTCAAAAAAACCGCCACTACAATCGTTTCTTGTTGATCGTGTCGATCAAGACAAGAAACGATGTAGTGGCGGTTTTTTTGACTATTTATTAAAATTTTATGTTTTGATTAAGTCTTCCTGTTTGTTTTGCAAAATAGTGGTTTTGTCTCTAATAATATTTTATAATATTTTACTATAAAATTGGATTTAATCCTAATCTGATTTTTTTCCCCTGTAAATTGGATTTATTCCCTATATTATATTATTATATTATATATATATATATATATATATATATATATATATATATATAACAAAGTAAAGTTGTAAGGTACCGCACGAGTGGAAATATATATGAAAGAAGGTTTGAAAAGGCAATTTATTAAAGATGTTTATTCACTTGAGCGGTTTCACTTTTTTAGAAAAAGGCCGTCAAAAGTAAAAGAGTAAAGCTTTGTATAAGCTTTGTTGTGCTAAGTACTGGTTGTTGCAAAAGTATTAAAAGATATATATACATTCTTTGATAATAAGAAAATGTTCAAAACAGTTTACAAGAAAGTATTTAAGAAAATATTCAACAAAAAGTATTAGGAGTTAAAAAAAAAAATCATGTTTTTACCGACAATTACAAATCACATTCACACAAACATACCCACACATATACAGATACACATACAAACATGCAAATGCAATACAAGCCATATAAACACACACGCATATATGCTCACATATGTACACAACAAAGCTTATACAAAGCTTTACATGTTACTTTTGACAATCTTTTTCTAAAAAAGTGAAACTGGTCAAGTGAATAAACATCTTTAAAATTGCACTTTCAAACCTTCTTTCATATATATATATTTATCTATATTTTTTTCAGCCTTGTTGTTTACCACATTCATTGTACTCTTGTACATAACTTCGTACATAGATTGGCAGCGCAGAGAGGCAGTCTGGTTGGGACATGACACCAACTGCTTTATTCCCCATCCAAAGGTATTTTGTTCAGAGAATTTCTGAATAGAACAGTCAACATCGACCTACAACAGACAGCCACCACCTATATATATATATATATATATCTGTATGTGTGTGTGTGCACAAATGAGTAGTGGATTCAGAGAATCATATAGTTATCACAGTATTGTATAAAGCTGAGCATTCGAGTGAAAGTGAAACAATTTGTTTTTGGAACCATTTTTTAGCACAACAAAGCTTTACATTTTACTTTTGATAGTCTTTTTCTGAAAAAGTGAAGCCGGTCAAGTGAATAAATATCTCTAAAAGACCTTTGCATTTTCGAACCTTCTTTCATATATATTTTCACTCGTGCAGTACCTTACAGCTTTACTTTGTTATTTATATATATATATCATTTAATGTACACTAAATAGTTTCTGGCCATGGAGACAGTGAGATTAGACAGATTTTTATAACACACCTCGTGTCTCCAAGCAATTATCAGGCTTAGGGCATGTGGTTAATTCTATTTGAAAACAAAACACTGGTACGTGAGAAATTGAGAAAAAAGTCACTGAATAGAGAATGTTTCTTTTTCTTTTCCTCTCCTAGCGATAAATTAAACTATATATACATACATACACACACGAGTGGGTGTTGAAAAGTTCCTGGCTTTGGGTAAAAGAAAATAGAGGAGGATCAGTTAATTATGATTTTATTCACCATATTCCCCTCTGATTCACACACACACATTGCAACGGTCCTTCAGTTTTTCTAAGCCCTGTAAAAGAACTCAGGAGGTTGGGACTCCAGCTAAAACCTTTCACAGTACTCTTAAAGCCAGGAACTTTTCAGCGCCCCCACACGTATTATGACGCACAGGATAGCTTTTTCCGAATCACATGTTGTCATAGCTACAAACATAACTACACATGCACCTAGAGATCAGATAAATTTTTAATATATTTACATACGAATATGTATATGTGTGTGGTCAGGCGAGTAAAGTCAGCTACTATTTATCTATGCATAGAAATATTACTGAAAGTAGGTTTTTTTCCAAAGAAGAGTAAATGGGTGTGTTGATTCTCCCATTAAGCTAACATAGTCTTGCAATGTGTGTGTGAAAGATATTGTAGTTATTTACCTATTTGATGTTATCATCATTATTATTATTATTATTATTATTATTATTATTATTATTTCTATTAAAAAAAAAAAGCCTCAGTTGTCCTAGGTCTGATTGTGGTATGGTGTACGACTAAAATAAACATTCTGTGTGGTCCTTTCTCCTTGCACAGAGCGATAGGAAAAAAGAAATCAAACTGGTTTCTTTCTTGGGCATTTATCATTTAATTTTTTGCTTGATTCAGTCATAGGACTGTGGCCATGCTGGGGCGCCACCTTGAAGAGTTTAGCCAAACAAATCAGCCCCCACAACCTATTTTGCTTTTACGTTAGGTACTTATTTTATTCGTCCTTTTTTGGTGAACTGAGTTACAGGAATGGAAACAAACCAATACCAGTTGTCAGAGAGTCGTGGCGGGTCAAACACAAACACACACACGACAGGTTTCCACACAGCTTTTGTCTATCAAATTCAATCACAAAGCATTGGTTGGCTTAGGGGTCTCAAGATGCCATGCAATGGGATTGAACCAGAAAGCACCTGGTTGCAAAGTAAGCTTCTTAACCACCCTGCCTGTGCCTTCTGGGCAATTCCATGAATGGTTCACAGAGTTCAGGGTCTTAGCTATATCCTTTCTCAGCCTTATTATTGCAATGATTTCATGACAGTATGTCTGAAAATAAGATGTTGGAATACTAATGATCATGATTACTCTTCCCAATCAGTTGACCTGTGACTAAATAACAACTACAAGACTAGCACAGGTGTGCCTATGTGTTTGAAAAGCAAGTTTTTCAACCACATGGTCCCAGGTTTGGTTCCATAGCTCAGCATCTTGCTCACATGCCTTCTATTATAGCCTGGAGCCAACCATAGCTTTGTGAATGGATTTGGTAGGTAGAAACTGTGCAGAAGTTCATCCTATGTATGTATGTCTCTTCTATTTTTTAATTATTATAAATCTTCCACTGAGGAAGGAGCCGGTTTCCAACAAAGATACAAGGTTCCGTTTTTGGGATGTAGTTAACACAGACAAATTCACATTTGTAACTTGAGAAAAGTCTTGCATATTTTTACCGTTCCACTTACAGATCGGACTTGTATGAATTAGCCAGTCAATTTCTCTTTCTGAAAATCCCAGTTTATCCCGATTCTCCTTTAAGCATTTACTAACAAAACCCAGTGCTCCAATTATTATTGGTATGAATTCATACCTACGTAAGTACGTGTGTGTGCATGTATGTATGCATATATGTATGTATATACAGGCTGACTCTAAAGACTGGATACACAATTCTTGTCTTTTTTTTCTGCAGACTGAATTTGAGTGTCTAAAGAAAGAATCAAATTGGTATCCAGACTTCATGGAACA
Organism: Octopus sinensis; assembly: GCF_006345805.1. Classification (NCBI taxonomy): domain Eukaryota; kingdom Metazoa; phylum Mollusca; class Cephalopoda; order Octopoda; family Octopodidae; genus Octopus; species Octopus sinensis. The sequence goes on along the minus strand of NC_043000.1, from coordinate 26,012,531 downwards.
CCTCATGTGTGTGTGTGTGTGTGTGTGCACATGTTAATGCTTGTCTTGATATCATGTGATAGAGGTAAGCAAGCATCACCATTATACAAACGATGTTCTGTTTCTAGTCTTCTGTTAAAAACATGTCTGACCTTTCTAGGAAAAGGGTTGATGACAGGATGTCAACCAGCTTGACAAATTAACAAATGCAAGCAAGAAGTGGATGTTAAATGGTGGTGGTTTTGCGCGATGACGGGGACGGACATGCTAAATTTTTTAAGGTCTAGATGTAAGAGAACATTCGAGAACATGGAGGGTCAACTGAGAGCAAAAGCAAGCTAATCCTTAAAAACCCTACAACAGTTTTTAAGGGATTAAAAAGAGCTGAGACACCACCCTGAAGGGTTTAGTCAAACAAATCAATCAGCACTTATTTTTTTTTTACATCTGGTATTTTATCAAATATAGGGACATAAAAAAACCAACACTGGTTGTCAAGTAGTTGTGGTATGGGGAGACAAATCCAGCACAAACACACACAATAATGGGCTTCTACACAGTTTCTTTCTTTCAAATTCACCCCCAAGGGATTGATCGATCTGGGACTTGGTACAAAACACTTCCCCAGGGTGCCATGCTGTGGGACAAACCTGAACGTAAATGCTCGCAAAGTAAACCCCTTAGCCACAGAGCCATGCCAGTCTTTTTTGTTTGTTTGTTTTTTTTTTAAAGGTCAAAGGTCAACAACTGTCATACTGAAGTGTTGTCCAAGATACATCTGTGACAGACTCTACATAAAGGAAACGAAGCACAGGTTTATAACATCCTATCAGATCCTGTTGCTTTGGAGAGGAGTAGGAACCCCCCCCCCCCGCCAAAAAAAAAACTATTTTGCTTAAGTACTTACTATGGAAGAGCTGGTTAACATGAACAAGCTTTAAACTGTTTTTCCCATAATTAATTCAGCTGTAAATATGACAAGTATTTTATAATTAATAATAAGTAGGCTGAGACAAGTCCTTTCTAATTAGTGCAATTTCAACCTCTGTGGGGGTGGTCATTGTTTTCATACACGTGATGGTTAGTGTGTGTTAGGTTTCTATTCTTTTGTTTTATTTGGTGCCAATCACTGGCATTACAATAAATAAACTGTCATGCCATGGCAGAAGGCTGTTTGTTTAAATGGATTTCGTTGGAATAGAATAATAAACAGCTTTAGTCACATGCTGGGTGGCGGGGGGGGGGGTCTGAATGGTTTGGTTTCACTGGAGCGGAATGGAGTTCAATGCAGTCACCATGAGAAAGCTGGGTCACCGAAGTCAGGGAGATAGCAACACACTCTCTCTCTCTCTCTCTCATCACATACACACAGATGGCGCTGGGCAATGCTGTCAAAGAAATTGATGTGACAATTAGGAATAAATTAAATTACATGCAAACTACCAAGCTTATCTCATCATTGACATTGTCATCATCATCATCACCATCCCCATCTTCACTACAATCATTGTCATTACCACCATCACCATCATCATTCACACCATCCCTTCCCAAAGCTGCCATCACAATATTCCCTCTTACCTCCACATTCACTCCCCCTACCACTATCTTTTACTTGTTGCAGTCATTTGACTGTGGCCATGCTGGAGCACTGTTTTGTAGAGCTTTTAATCGGATGAACTGACCCCAGAACTTATCTCTTTTTTAAACCTGGTACTTATTCTATCGGTCCCTTTTACCAAACCGCTAAGTTACAGCAACATAAACACACTATCACCAGTTGTCGAGCAGTGGAGGGAGGACAAACACACAAACATATGCCGGGCTTCTTTCAGTTTCTGTCTACCAAATCCACTCAAAAGGCTTTGGTCAGTTCACAACTATAGTAGGAGGCACTTCACCAAGGTACCATTCAGTGGGACTGAACCCAGAACTATGTGGTTGGGAAGCAAACTTCTTACCAAATAGGAAACCTATTGAGTCAAGTACATCAACATCAAAAAATCAAATGGAAATTGTAGTTGTGATACCTGTGCCAGTGGCACGTAAAAAGCCCCATCCGAACATGGCCAATGTCAGAGCCACCTTGACTGGCTTCCGTGCCACCGGAAAAAGCACCTACTGATCATGGACGTTGCCAGCCTCGCCTGGCACTTATGCCAGTAGCACATAAAAAGCACCCACTACACTCACGGAGTGGTTGGTGTTAGGAAGGGCATCCAGCTGTAGAAACCTTGCCAGATCAGACTGGAGCCTGGTGCAGCCTCCTGGCTTCCCAGACCCCAGTTGAACTGTCCAACCCATGCTAGCACGGAAAACAAACATTAAATGATGATGATATGATATACAGGTGATACATATACGGATGCAAGTATGGCTGCTGAATGATTAAGAAGTTAACTTCACAAACATGAGGACCCCAGATCAATACCATTGCTTGACATCTTGGACAACAGTCTTTACTAACAGCTGCAGATTAACTCAAGGCTTATAAACGAAATTTTATAGAGGGAGACATTGCGGGAGCCCTTCAGATGGACTTGACCTGGAATTCCAGAGTACAACTGAGTCATGTTGTTCTGATTCTACTCAAGAATTACATTAAGGATGCAAATACTTGTGGAATATTCAACCACTTCAAATGTTAATTCAATGAGTTGATCAAAAAATTGGACTCTCATAATAGGCGTAAGAGTGGCTGTGTGGTAAGTAGTTTGCTTACCAACCACATGGGTCCAGGTTCAGTCCCACTGTGTTGCACCTTGGGCAAGTGTCTTCTACTATAGCCTCAGGCCAACCAAAGCCTTGTGAGTGGATTCAGTAGACAGAAACTGAAAGAAACCCATCATGTACATATGTATGTGTGTATATATTAATAATAATAACATGACAACAAGAGAATGAATGAGACCTTGATATTATGTAAAATAGAGGAATTTATCTATAAATATAATATGTGACAATTAGATGGTTGTCATAATAAAACAATTCCACTTTTGGCATGGATGCTACAGCTCAAAGCGCTTCCTCCAACAAACCAGCCCTAACGTCTAATTCTGTGTCTGCAGATGATATGTGATACAAAGAAAAGCTTAAAAGTGGAATCAATGATGGAGACCATCGGCATATACAGTCCCTGGAGTTATTTTTATTCAACTTAAATTCTTTATTAACCGTTTAGCATTCCGATTACTCTGTTAAACATAATACTTATATATTCACATTGTTCTGAATTAATCATGCATTATCTCATATGTTCAAAATTTAGATACAAGACTGTTTAGAATGGCAGTGCAGGGAAAGTGTGAGAAGCAAGATCTGGCCATTCTGAAGATAAAACAGGTAGAATATTTGGGCCAGATTATGACCAGTTTAAATGCTTAAGGTTTAAGTTAATCCACTCCAAGAGTACATTACCAATTCTCCTGTGAAACTCTGGTCACAAAGTAATACATTTATTTATTCATTTAAATCTATGTAACAATAAGAAGAAAAAAATAATATCAAGTTAAATTCTATAACATTTGTTCTAGCAAATCGCCAGGAAGTTTGCTGTGACATCATAAATATGTATATAACCTTTTTCTTTCTTTGAGGTAGCTCATTCACCTGAATCACTCACATTAAGCAAACAGGTGAGAAGACAACAAAGAATTTTTATTTACAAAACAATAACATCACAGTCGTCTCTATCCCACTTCCCATACTCTTTTGTATTCTTAAAAATTTTTCATTTTATTACTTAGCCTATAAGGCAGCATGTTGACAGAATCATAAGAGCACTGGCACTTCATGCTTTGAGTTCAAATCCAGCTGCAGTAAATCATGCCATTCATCCCCCCCAGGGTTAATAAAGTACTGGTGGACAGGGCTGTGGAGTCAAAACAAAATACTTGGACTCCGAATAACTTCGACTCCGACTCCTCTACTATTGGCATCTCCGACTCTGACTCCGACTCGTAATTAAGTGATTGTGGTCTAAATATCCCATAAAGCGCGTGCATATGCTTGTACTTTGAGTAGGCCTATGTGTTATAACTGGTTTATATTAAAGAATAAAGATATTGTGAGTCGGAATCAGAGTCAGCATAGTTTTACCGACTCTGACTCCAGCTACCCTTTAATTGTTTCTGACTCCGACTCCACAGCCCTGCTGGTGAAGTGAAGGGGTCAATATATATTTCTTTACTACCCACAAGGGGCTAAACATAGAGGGGGCAAACAAGGACGGACGAACGGATTAAGTCGATTACATCGACCCAGTGCGAAACTGGTACTTTATTTATCGACCCCGAGAGGATGAAAGGCAAAATCGACCTCGGCGGAATTTGAACTCAAAACGTAACGACAGACGAAATACAGCTAAGCATTTCGCCCGGCGCGCTAACGTTTCTGCCAGCTCGCAGAAGGGGTCAATATAATCAACTAACCCATCTCCCTAAAAAGAATTATTGGCCTTCTTATCAAAACTTGATACTATTAACGGAGGTCAACTGGCAGTCAAATGCCTCGTGGCACTTCTTCCGTCTCTTAATGTTCTGAGTTCAAATACTTCCAAAGTCAATGTTGCCTTTTATCCTTTTGGGGTCAATAAAATAAAGTACAAACCGAATAATGGAGTCAAGGTAATCAATAGGCCCCTTCCCACTAAGGTTACTGGCCTTATGCCTAAGTCAGGAACCATTATTATTAGTAGCAGCATGAAAGACGGCAAGCTGGCAGAAATGTTAGCACACCGGGCTCAATATTTAGCAGTATTTCGTCTGCTGCTACGTTCTGAGCTCAAATTCCGCCGAGGTCGACTTTGCCTTTCATCCTTTCGGTGTCAATAAATTAAGTACCAGTTGCATACTGGGTCGATCTAATCAACTCCCGCGAAATTTCGGACCTTGTGCCTAGAGTAGAAAGGATTATCTAATGTGTGTGTGTGAGTGTGTGTGTGTGTATGTGTGTGCGTGCATGTGCGAGAGCAAACAGAGATAGTTGGAAACCTTTTAAATGCTTATAATGAAGCCATCATATCTTTTTGTTACTCATGAACAATTTCTCTGAATGAGAGAGAGAGGAAGGGAAATAGAAAGAGAGAGGGTGGGGAGGACGAGAGAGAGGGTGGGGAGGACGAGAGAGAGGGATAGATAGAGATTATATTTTTCTTGCTATATTCAATTGCTTGAAAATGTTTGGTACAACTGTTGAATAAATAGAAAACACATGTAGCTATGCTTATTACAACAACACAGACTGTTAAAATAAGTCTCTCTCACCCCACCACCGACCACCACCACCACCACCATCACTTTTTATCTCTCTCTCTCTCTCTTTCTCTTGAAACAAAATCCCATAAAACACCATAGAAAAACACAAAATGTGAATTGAAGTGGACACAAAAACGACTCTGAAATTGCTGTTAAAGCTGGCTCTATGTTGTATCTGGTGTCCTTATTTGCTTATCATTTTCATAACTCCTGACATATCTTTAATGTTTGTTTAACACTTCCTGTCCTCAATCTCAGCAGAAAGAGAATAAGAATGAAGGATGGGGGGGGAGGCAGAGGGGGCAGAATGTGGAAGGGGAATTAAAAAGAAATCTGGGTCAATTCTAAGGTTAGTATTTTTTTTTTTTTTTTTTTGTTGTAGATCAAATTTGAGAAACCTTAACCCAAGTAGAGGAATTAGTCTCAGACTTGCTTGTGTTATGCAAGTGACCCACTTCACTCAATACAGTGTATCTGTTGTCGTTTTTCTCTCAATTGTTAAATCAGGTTATTTAAGGAGAGTGACCGGCTAAGTGAAACCAAATACAAAACTACTTGGACAACCGGCGGCTCACATCTCAAGAGTTCATATTCAGTTCAGACGATGTTTCATAGCAATTGTCAATCTGTACACTTCATTTGATGCATTGTTCATTTAGGTGAAAAGAATTAGGGAGGCTAGCTTCCTATCCCAGAAGATAGTTGTCTCTCATCTGCTAAGTACTACAGGAAGAGACAGAGCTAATCTTAGGCTGGACTCATAAATAAGTTTAAATAATTTGTTTCTAATTTAGGAACAAAGCAGGCAATTTTGAAGAAGGGGATTACCATCAACCTCAGTACCATAAATTCAATAAATAACAAGCCTCATATTCTACTATTAGAGTTCCCCATCTCCTGGGTTTATTGCCTTCACCATGGGTCAGAGCCCAATGCACATTGGTTGGCTAAATGCACACCAAACCAGAAATTTGTAAATCTTTGCATAAACCTATATATATATATATATATCCTGTAATTTGATAGCTGTAGTCTCTTTTGAGTTCTGTCCTTCAATGGGTCTTGATTCATCCTACGTCATCGTTTCGTTTAACGTCCGCTTTCCATGCTAGCATGGGTTGAACGTTTGACTGAGGGCTGGCAAACCAGATGGCTGCACCTGGCCTCAATCTTGATCTGGCAGAGTTTCTACAGCTGGATGCCCTTCCTAACGTCAACCACTCCAAGAGTGTAGTGGGTGCTTTTACGTGCCACTGGCACGGGGCCAGTCAGGCAGTGCTGGCAATGACCTTGCTTGAATCCTTTACACATGCCACTGGCACAGGTGCCAGTAAGGCGATGCTGGTAACGATCACGCTCGGGGGTATCCAAAAACCAGTCTACTCACCAAGCAGGCTTGTTGAGATGTCCAACCATACAACAGGTTCATCTGGGTTACATGCTATCAGTAACACTAGAAAACAACCTGACATAGTAACATACGTACACAAATACCCACACACACCTGTGCAGGTGCCATGTATAAAGCACTGGTGCCACATGAAAAGCACCCAGTAAACTCTGCAAAATGGCTGGCATTAAGAAAGGCATCCAGCCATAGAAAACATGCCAGAACAGACAACTGGAGCCTGGTGTGTGGTGCCTGGCTTGGCTCAGCTCCTATAGAACCATCCAACCCATGCCAGCATGGAAAATGGGCATTAAATGATGACAACGACGACAACGATGATAAAAAGCAGTGTAACAAACGAGCTAAATGAATTTTATTCAGGCCTGAGGTGCTGCTACAGAAAGGAAAGACCTTCACTTCTTCAGTAGTAATTGTTAAAAGAGATGATGGGTGGTTTGGACACTGACAGCCTCGATCTACTCTCAAACTCGAAATGGATGGCTCCTCTCCCGATTGGAGGCGACCGTATATGGCAGCCATTGCGTCGTGATGTATGCACAGTGCCAAGTGGGCCACTTTTGGTAAGCAGAACGGCTAAGTACTACAGGAAGGGACAGAGCTTCTGGGATAGGTAGCTAGTCTCTCAAATTCTTTTCACCTAAATGAACAATGCATCAAATAAAGGAAATGAGATGGAGAAGGAATCAGGAGAGAAGGGTCAAATAAGAGGAAAGAATCAGAGGAAAAGAGAAGGGAGACAAAAGAGAGAGAGAGAAAGGGAGGAAGATGATAAGATAGTATATGGACACAGAAGAGAGGGGGGCAAGGGAGGAGGAGGGGGAGAGTTATGGAAAGAGAAGGGCTGAGTAGGAAAGTGAAAAAGAAATAAAGGAAGAAGAATAAGAAGGGAAAGAAGAGAGGGTTTTGGACAGGTAGTGCTAAAAGAGAAGCGTCTTTGCCCAGTGGTCAGCCTTGACAATAATGATCTACGGACAAAGACATTCAAATCATGACCATTCCTTCTTTACAGTTCCAGGAAGTGTATCTAGGAACAAAAGGCCCCAGTTACATTATGTCGTTTTCTTCTTTAAAGCAGCAGAATGTGATTTGAGGGAGATATAACTGCTATTTCTAGTTGGTGGAGTGAATCAGAAAAACATCAAATGGCTGAAGAGAGGAGTGAGCAAAGGTAGGTCTTCTCTCAATGTTCAATTTGGTCTGATATCTTCAAAGTTTGGAAATAGTTCACAGGAAGATGATAATTATTTCCACAACTATCCCAGCAATCACAATCTAATTAGAGAGGATAATTAACAAAATGAAAAGCTTGAAAGTATTACACACACACACACACACACACACAACCATATGTATATATATTCTGTAGTATACTTTGAAGCACTACATTTTACCAGATATTACAGTGTGTGTGTGTGTGTGAGTGCATGCGTGTGAGAGAGAGAGAGAGAAGTGTATGAGAGAGTAAGAGAGTGTGTGTGTGTGTGAGAGAGAGTGAGTGTGCGTGTATGTGCATGTGTGTGTGCATGAGAGAGAGAGGAAGAGTGTGAGAGAGTGAGTGAGTGTGTAAGTGTGAGTGTGTGTGTGCACGTTTGTGAGAAAGGAAGTGTGTGAGAGAGAGTGTAAGTGTGTGAGAGTGTATATGAGAGTGTGCCTGTGTCTCAACACATGCAACAGTTGTAAACGAATGTCACTGTCACACAAGCAGTGTCAATTATTTCCAGTATTCTGCAGAAACATGTCTGGCCACGGAGAAAAATCACCTTCCTTGGAAAACAGGTGCAGGTTGGTGATAGGAAGAGCATCCGACCATCCTCAATAAACTGTGTCTGTCCCATGCAAGCATGGGAAAGTGGACATTAAATGCTAACAACAATATATACATATCAAAAAGTGTGACAGGCATTAGAATGGCTAGAGAACTGTAAAGAATATGATGCCCTGTTTATATCACCCTCCTCCAAAATTTGCGTCTTTGCACCTCCTTTGGAAATCATCATTATTGTTGTTCAACATTTGGCAGTTTCAGGCAAATTTCCACTGTTTCACCCGTTCCACCTCTGTTTTGCTGGGGAGTGTGCAGTATTACATGTTTTTTTCCAGTTGTTGGGAGTGTGCTAAATCTTCCTGATGTTCTATTGCGTCAGTTTTTTTTTTTCTCATGAGGTGTGGTGCAGTCTTTTGTTGTATTACTGTTCGTATTGCGCACTGAGTATGTAATGTGTTGGTTATCTGACTTGGTGGTGGAAGTTTATTTCACTGGATAATTGCTGTATAGAGAGTGTCATGTGTTTTATCTCTCTATATATAAACGGCAGTTTGTCTGTGTGTGTTTCTGTGTGTCTGTTTGGTTGTACCCTCACCCTGACCACGGCTTTCAACCGATTCTGATGAAACTTGACACACACATAGCCCAATGTCATAATTCAAAACTAACGCAGCGAAAATTTTGAAAAGTTCCCCCAGTTCTGAAAAAGATCGATAAATTCGACATGGGGTCAAGAATCAGAAACACAAACCACAGTCGCAACTCGACCTTTTTAACTATCAAAAAAAACTTTACCATCATTTTTTTCCCCATTTTTTTGCTATTTTTTGGCTATAAGTCTCTAAAAATGCTTTATAGTTATTTCCCTTACAAACCCGAGCAACGCCGGGCGATACTGCTAGTTATTAATAATAATAGTAATAAGAGGGCAAGCTGCCAGAATTGTTAAAACGCTGGCAGAAATGCTTAGAGGCATTTCGTCTGCCACTATGTGTTGAGTTCAAATTCCACCAAGGTTGAATTTGCCTTTCATCCTTTCAGGGTACACAACTAGTACTTAATTTATTAAGTACCAGTTGCGTACTGGGGTCAATGTAATCAATTATCCCTCTCCCCCAAATTTCAGGCCTTTTGCCTATAGTAGAAAGGATTATTATTATTATTATTATTATTATTATTAAGGCGGCGACCTGGCAGAAACGTTAGCACGCCGGCCGAAATGTGTAGCCGTATTTCATCTGCCATTACGTTCTGAGTTCAAATTCCGCCAAGATCGACTTTGTCTTTCATCCTTTCAGGGATCAATAAATTAAGTACCAGTTACGCACTGGAGTCGATGTAATCGACTTAATCCCTTTGTCTGTCCTTGTTTGTCCTCTCTGTGTTTAGCCCCTTGTGGGTAGTAAAGAAATAGGTATTTTGTCTGCTGTTATGTTCTGAGTTCAAATTCCACCAGGGGCAACTTTGCCTTTCACTCTTTCAGGGTCAATGAAATAAGTACTAGTTATGCACTGGGGTCAATATAATCAACTAGACCCCCTTCTCCAAAAATTTTCAGGGCCTTGTGCCTATAGTAGAAAGGGTTATTGTTATTATTATTATTATTATCATTTGGCAAGCCAGCAGAATCATTTGCATGCTAGACAAAATGCTTAGCAGTATTTTATCTACTGCTACGTGCCAAAGTCAACTTTGCCTTTCATCTTTTTGGGGTCAATAAATTAAGTACCAGTTGCATACTGGGGTCAATCTAATTGACTATCTCCCCTCCCCCAAATTTCAGGCCTTATGCTTGTAGTAGAAAGGATTATTATTATTATTATTATTATTATCATTATTATTATTATTAAGCAAGCTGACACTATTGTTAGTATGCCAGGCAAAATGCTTAGTGGTATTTCACCCAGCACTACATTCTGAGTTCAAATTCCGCCGAGGTCAACTTTGCCTTTCATCCTTTCGGGGTCAATAAATTAAGTACCAGTGAAACGCTGGAGTCAATGCAATCGACTAGTCCCCTCCTCACAAATTTGAGGCTTTGTGCCTCCAGTAGAAAGGATTATTATTATTATTATTATTATTATTATTATTAGGCACTAATGTATCATCAAATTTTAAAACTAAGAGTAATGATGATATTTTTGCCAAATGATGAGCTGTTGGTTTCTGTAATCACAATTACATAAAAAAATAAAACAAGATTATAACGAAATGGAATGTAAGTTATGAATCAACCCTTCAATTCCTTTATCATTCATGCACAGGATCTGGCAAACCCACAGGACTGCATCAACCTCGAATGTCAAAATCTGCAATGGTTTCTATGGCTGAATACCTATCCCAATACTAAACCACTTAACAGAGTCATGAGGTGCATTTTTTTATGAAATCAGTACTAATGAGGTCATCAGCAAGGTCACGTGTATGTGGGGGGGGGTATACATTGAAATACTAATTCAATTGACCCAATGGATTTATGGGGAACTCCTTATCACAACAATATTTCTGACACACACACACACATACACACACACAAACATAGACACAGCCACATGGTTCCTGGTTCAGTCACACTGCATGGCACCTTTGGCAAGTGTCTTCTGCTATAGCCTTGTGAGTGGATTTGATAGACGGAAACTGAAAGAAGCCCGTTGTGTATGTGTTTATATATATATATATATATATATATATATATATATATATACATACATAAGTATGTGTATATGTTTGTGTGTCTGTGTTTGTCCCCCCAACATAACTTGACAACCAGTGGTGGTATGTTTGCGTCCCCTAACTTAGCAGTTCGGTAAAAGAGTAGAATTACTAGGCTTACAAAGAATAAGTCCTGGGGTCGATTTGCTCAACTAAAGGCAGTGTTCCAGCATGGCCGTAGTCAAATGACAAACAAATAAAAGAAAAACAGAAAGGTATACAACATATCTCTCACATCCCAGTAATTTTTCCTTGATCCACACTCTTCCAAACAAACGCACTGATTAAGCGGCAGCAGGTATAGCCATGAGTTAATTTCGTTAATCCCTCGGGCTAATAAAGATAAAACAGTTTTTGCAAAGAAAAAGATATTCATGAAACACACTTCATTCTGCTCACACATGGATGACAACCGATCAAGTCAGTTTATTTAGTCGTTAGTGTGTAAAGGTTGCTGAACTCAAAGTGTGCACTTTAGAGAGGATAGTGGACGAGGAAGGGCTGGCCTCCAGATAAAAAGGACTGAATAATTAGACCAAGGCTGAGATTACAAAAAGAATACACACACACACACACACTCATACATACACACACACACACACACACATATATATATATATATAAACACATACACATACATATACAAATAAGTAATCCTGTTCTGGAGTCTAGGTTGTTTGAACATGACAGTCAACCAGTACTGACTTAACTAAATAAGAATGGGTTAGGAAGAACACACACACACGTCATTTTAACGTTCACGCTTTGAAGCTCACAAAATCTGTTGTGGCAAGTTTTCTACACCTGGATGACCTCCCTGTCTCCAACTCTCAGCTTCTTCTAAATAAGTGGGGAATATTTCTCCATGACTAGACATGTTTCAGCCTAAGACTGGAAACAAAGGACACCAGTTGCATAACAGTGACACTCATTTACAACAATCACCCGATATCAAGGCAAGAAAACACTAACACACACACACACACACACACATATTTAGAAATATGTTTCTGCAGCCAGCACCCAGATCTATGGCTGTAGCATGGTGCCAGCCAGGCAGAGGATAACATGGTGATGGAATGGCATGGTAAGTAGAGCCATAAATGCTTAAGACAGGCCTGGAAAGGTTGAAAAAAAGTGGTAGTCGTGGTGGAGCGGGAGAAGTACAATATTGGCTAACTCTGTGGTTCTTAACCATTTTTTGTCTGTAGATCCCTTTGATTGCTATTTTATTCATAACTGATGTTTAAAAAATCCTCTTACATTTTTATAATTAAATACTAGCAGAAATACCTATTTCTTTACTACCTACAAGGGGCTACACACAGAGAGGACAAACAAGGACAGACAAACGGATTAAGTCGGTTATAACGACCCCAGTGCGTAACTGGTACTTATTTAATCGACCCCAAAAGGATGAAAAGCAAAGTCAACCTCGGCAGAATTTGAACTCAGAACGTAACGGCAGACGAAATACCTATTTCTTTACTATCCACAAGGGGATAAACACAGAAGGGACAAACAAGGACAGACAAATGGATTAAGTCAATTATATCGATCCCAGTGCGTAACTTGTACTTATTTAATCGACCCCAAAAGGATGAAAGGCAAAGTCAACCTCGACGGTATTTGAACTCAGAACGTAGCGGCAGATGAAATACCGCTAAGCATTTCGCCGCCTTAATACTAGCAGAGATACCACAGTACCACTCCTGCACCTAATTGTACATGATTTTTAATAACAAATTCTTAAATGGACCCCGAAGGGTCATACAGGACCCCAGCTGAGAAAAGATAGGCATCAGACATGATTAACAGGGAGAGGAGCAGAAATGAAGAATTTCGTCACAGTCCTGCAAAATGAAATGAGGAATGTGAGCAGTCCTAGATTGCAAAGCAAAATAAATGCCAGTGTGGACATGTGAGAGAGAAAGACCAAAGAAGACATAGGAAGAAGTGGTGGCAGTTGATATTGGGAGGCTGAACCTCAAGAAGGACATTACAAAGGAGCTAAAAGAAGCGTTGAGATAATGCAGTGAAGGAGACATGTCCAACCCAGTGTTTGAATTGGAAAATGGAAATGAAGGTGATATATGTGAGAGAGAGAGAGAGAGAGAGAGACTGTGTATACATACATGTATATAGTTTTGTATTGGCATTATAACCCTACCAAGATACAGCAATATATAATTTTTTTTATTCTTTTACTTGTTTCAGTCATTTGACTGTGGCAATGCTGGAGCAGCACCTTTAGAACAAATGGAATGCTTACAGCACCTAGGTTTCCCAAGCGGTCACCCATCTAAGTACTAACTAGGCTCGATGTTGCTTAACTTCGGTAAGTTGATTACATCTGCCCCAGTGCTGAACTGGTATTTGTTTAACTGACCGCTGAAAGGATGGAAGGCAAAGTCGACCTTGACAGAATTTGAAGATGAGTAAAATACCACTAAGCACTTTATCCAGTGTGCTAGCAATTCTGTTAGCTCAGCGCCATAATAATAATAATAATAATAATAATAATAATAATAGTAATAATAATAACAATAATAATGATGTCTTTTACTTGCCACCATGGCAAAAGATGAGGGGACAATACATTGACAGACATAAAGTGTTGGGGTTTACATATGGAATGATAAAATAAAAACTATTCATGGTATACACTAGAAGAAGGGAAATATACATAGTATATGACGCTAAAAAAAAAAAGTGATCATGATGGGATCCCCCTGGTTCAGGAGGACCGCTAGGGATAATCAAGGAACCCCACCATCTAAGATCATGCTGAGTACCAAGGATGAGAACCCACTCCAACTTCTTTCTTCCAACTCACATGTCTACACTGAGAGTGGTACCATCCACTCTTACCATTTTCGCAACTTTCACCCACCTTTCAATATACTCACTCGCGAACAGCACTTCCCTCTCCACCCTCAATTTCCTTTTCAAGTGAAACTTGAAAAAAAAAAAAATCGATGAAGGCTTTACCAAAGAGGGCAGTTTCTGTCCTCATTCCTTTCAGCTCAAAAGAGGTTATCCAGCAGATAACCTCTTTTGCCACAGCCACCAGACAAAGGAAAACTGCCTTCGCCTGCCCGATTAAAGGAGGGTGGCTGGGCAATCATCATTATGGACTCGGACAACAGACGGATCTGTCCAAAAAACGTGACAGCAGCTGTTCGACATAACTCCACAAGTCAGCAATGCCCAGACACTGAAAGAATGCATGCAGAACAGTTCCTTTGCTCTGCGAGCATCTCAGACAAGCCCGTCCGACAGCACATCCATGCCAGTAGAGTTTATCTCAAACCAGTAGTACTGTCAGGCCAAAGACATCTGAAAATTATCTGAAAAGTCCTCCAGAATAGACTCGCCAGTTCGTCTTCATCGACGCCTAGGGTCTCCTCGAGGGCATCATCACACTTCTCCACTACCAATCCGCTTTAAATCTGTGAAGTGGAACATCTACCGATCCTATTGCTCAGCTTGTAGAGAGCAGTGAGCGCCTGACAACATTCTAAGTGCCAGGCGCCCAGTCTCAGCCTATCCTTTACCCAGGACTGTCGTGGAGAACAATAAAAATATGAATGAAGATAGAGGTCATCATCATCATCATCATTTAACGTCCGTTTTCCATGCTAGCATGGGTTGGACGGTTCGACTGGGGTCTGGGAAGCCAGGAGGCTGCACCAGGCTCCAGTCTGATCTGGCAGTGTTTCTACAGCTGGATGCCCTTCCTAACGCCAACCACTCCATGAGTGTAGTGGGTGCTTTTTACGTGCCACCGGCACAGGTGCCAGGGGAGGCCACAATTGGTTGGTGCTTTTTATGTGCCACTGAGAAAGAAAAATTGCTGATGGAGACAAAACACAAAAACAAGTTTTTATAGAATTGAAATGTGTTGTATGTGTGAAAAAAATAAAATAAAAAAAAAACGAAAAAAAAAAACAGCATTGTGAATTGTTTACTTTCTGTATAGTTGTAATGGAAGTCAACATTACACTGGCAAAACAACGAGAGCATCTACACAAACTGAACACCACCACCACCACCACCACCACCACCACCTGCAGCAGCAGCGACAACAAGCTCAATAAGTGCTTTTACTACCATTAGCACTTTATCTTGGTTATAGAAGCAATTTAACTTAGCGTTGCTAATGCACAAGAAGATAAAGGTAGGATAATCAGTCACATCCACCCAGAATTTAAAATCTGACGTGTTGTGCTTATTTAAGAAATTATTCCATTACTGCAAGTATTATTATTTTTATTATTATTATTATTATTATTAATATTATCATTTAGATAGTGTTTACCTGTGCTTTTATGATTATTAATGGTGTTTAAGCTGTGACCACGCTGTCTCTTTTATTGAGACATGATGTATCTTGAACTACATTACCTGATGTGTTCTTTGTTTTGTTTTTTTTTTGTTTCAGTTGACAAAATTTGAATGACATTTGGTTGTTAAGGTTGGACAACTATGTAGAGGCTTTGCTAACAATAATTATTATTATTATTAAGGTGGTGAGATGGCAGAATCGTTAGCATGCTGGGCAAGACAGTTAGCCGCATTTCGTCCATCTTTACATTCTGAGTTCAAATTCTGCTGAGGTTGACTTTGCCTTTCATCCTTTCGTGGTTGATAAAATAAGTACCAGTTGAATACTGAGGTTGATGTAATCGACTCATCCCCTGCCCCAAAATTGCTGCCCTTGTAACAGAATTTCAAACCATTATTACTCATCATCATCATCATTGTTTAACGTCCACCTTCCATGCTAGCATGAGTGTGATGGTTTCACAAGAGCCAGCCACGCAGAAGCCCGCACCAGACTTCTGTAACTGTTCTCTCACTCTTTCTCACACTCCAGCCAGGTAACTTTGTACTTCCTCAATAGCAAGACACCCGGTTCTGTCTCATAACCTTTCATTTCATCATCCGACACAAGATCACCTGGCTCAAGTGGGACTGAACCTGGAACCATGTGGTTGGGAAGCAAACTTCTTACTGCACATCCACACCTTTTTGTCACATTATAGCATGTCTGTAGTTTGGTATCCTGAACTAGATTATTCCATTTTAATCCTTCCCAAACTTGGGAAACCAGTCCAAGTATGTGACAGACTTAATAAACCTGAGACAGAGATTCTTAAGCAATGATAATTCATTGTTGTCTTAACCTATCTCTTTCGGT
Source organism: Octopus sinensis (assembly GCF_006345805.1). Classification (NCBI taxonomy): domain Eukaryota; kingdom Metazoa; phylum Mollusca; class Cephalopoda; order Octopoda; family Octopodidae; genus Octopus; species Octopus sinensis. The sequence continues at coordinate 25,996,206 of NC_043000.1, read as the reverse complement.
TCTTTCATTCTTCAACCCAATTCATTTAACCCAGACTATTATTTGCTGTTTTTTTTTATTTTTCATTCCTCTCATTCCTTCCTTCATTCAGTTTCATCAGTGGACAATAGTTTGTTTTTGCTTTTTTTTTTCCCTTTTTTTTTTTTTTTTTTGCCATTCATTTGACATGTTCTTCATATGCGGAACTTTCCACTAGAAGAATAAAATTAACTAGAAGAATAAAATAACAACACTAACAGAATCAAGGATAATAGTATCAGTGACGACGATGATGATTAATAATAATAATAATAATAATAAGAATAATAATAATAATAATAATAATAATTAATAACAATGATGATGAGAAACAAAAGGAACGCAGTGGCCATTATAGTGACTTCCAATTGTATTTCAAAAGAGATTGCTAAGCTGTTGCCAAATGAAAGAAAATACGGTCGGTGATTAATAAAGATAAAAGAATATTGAAAAGGAAAAAAAAGGTAATGAGAGAGAGAGAGAGAGAGAGAAATGGCAACAAAGCATGATGCAGACATGAATCTCCACCACTCCATCTCGATCCTCTTTCACCTCCTCCCCTCCCTCCCTCCCTCCTTCCTCTACTCCTCTCTTCCATCTCGTTCTCTGCGTCTAATTTGGGTTAAACAGATAAAAACCACCACCGTGATTCCAAACTATACCACAACAATTTGTCCATTATATGTAACAAAAGATATTGGAATATCATTTTGTTTAATTTTCTCTCTCTCTCTCTCTCTCTCTCACTCTCTCTCTCGCAATTGTTTTATCTTCTCGTTATTGTTTCCCATTGTTTTAGTTTGTTTGTTTTTCAAGTGATCCTCGGAAGATAATATCAACTGAGTAACACAAAGCTGTCCAAAAACAGTAATCTTATTGTTTCCTAAGTCAAAAAAGCATATGGCCAAGTGGTTAGGAACGTTCAGTTTGCGATTATTAGATCATGCGTTCAATTTCTGGACTCAGCAGTGCAATACAAAACTGAAACAAATACCAGCTCATTCCATCTGATACTCTACAAACTCTACCAAACCATCAATCCGCCCGTCAACTAAACCATTTATTCATTAACCCTTTAGCATTCATACTGTAGTCGTGGCCGATACCAGTGCCGCCTGACTGGCACCCATGCTGGTGGCATGTAATAAGCACCATTCAAGCATGGGTCAATGACTGTGCTCCCTGAATGGCTCCCGTGTCAGTGGCACATAAAAAGTACCATCCGAACGTGGTCAATGCCAATGCCCTTAACTGGCTCATGTGCCGGTGGCACATAAACAGCACCATCCAAACATGGTCAATGCCAGTGTCGCCTGACTGGCTCCTGTGCCAGTGGCACGTAAAAAGCATCCACTACACTCTCGGAGTGGTTGGCATTAGGAAGGGCATCCGGCTGTAGAAACACTGCCAGATCAGATTGGAGCCTGGTGCAGCCTACTGGCTTGCCAGTCCTCAGTCAAACTGTCCAACCCATACCAGCATGGAAAGTAGAGGTGAAACAATGATGATGATTGCTCTAGCAAATGTAAAGCTTATTTATTCCCATTGTTTTGAATTAATTATACATTATCTTGTAGCTTTCAGATTTTGATGACATGACTATTTTTTAGAATGACATTGTAGGGTAGGTGTGAGAGGCCAGATCTGGCTGATTTGAACACAAAACAGGAAGAATATTTGGGCCAGCTATGGTTGGTTTAAATGCCAAAGGGTTAAATTAATGGGTAAGTAGCCAAGTATTCCACAAGCACATATATCCTTAACATAATTCGATTCAAAATCGAAATCAAATTCGATGACTGGCATCTGTGCAAGTGGAGTGCTAAGAGAACCATACGTTGGTAATAAGAGAACCATATGAGCAACAAGCTGGCCTCAGTGCCAGTGGCACTTAAAAACCACCATTCGAGCATGATTGTTACCTTACTGGCACATGAAAAAGCATTCGAGCGAGGTCATTGTCAGTACCGCTGGACTGGCTCTTGTGCCGGTGGCACATACAAAGCACCATTTGAGTATGGCCGTTGCCACTACCGCCTGACTGGCCCTCATACCGGTGGCACGTAAAAGCACCCACTACACTCTCAGAGTGGTTGGCGTTGGGAAGGGCATCCAGCTGTAGAAACTCTGCCAGATCAGATTGGAGCCTGGTGCAGCCATCTGGCTTGCCAGACCTCAGTCAAATCGTCCAACCCATGCTAGCATGGAAAGCGGGCGTCAAACGATGATGATGATAATTCTCAAACCAAACCAGCGTGATGCCATATGTGACAAAACTGGGTCTTTTATATTACAGGAATAGTTCAAGTGACAGGTTTCCACACAGTTCCATCTATCCTACTTTGTTCACAACCCTGGCACTACATCAGCATTCATGCTGATCCGATCAAGAGAACAACCTGCTTGTGAAATTAGCATACAAGGGGCTGAGCATTCCACAGACATGTGGTACCCTCAACATAGTTTTCAGGGATATTCAATGTAACACAAAATGTGACAAGCTGACCCTTTGAATTACAGGTACAACTCACTTTTGCCAACTGAGTGAACTGGAGCAAAGTGAAATAAAGGGTCTTGCTGAACCCAAAACCATGTGGTTGGTAAGCAAGCTACTTACCACACAGCCACCCCTACGCTTTGCTAAATCATTTAGCTAAAATAATTAAAAAGTAAAAAAAAGATAAACAAATGACTCAAAAATCATTTAACATCGATAATATTCTAATGATTTCCATTGTATTTGTTTTATAAGCACAGCAGAGCCACAAACGCCTTCGCCATACACACAATGTGTTCCAGTATGGCCTAAACTACATATAATTTACAGCTTTTAAAGGACAAAAGAATATTTCCGTTGAGAACAACAAGTGCCAGGAGTTGTCTAAGACGTTAACTAAAGCACATTTTCCATATCAATAAATAATGTGTCGACTCACTTTCTATTTCTTCTCACAGTTTATCGACAAAATCTTTTCATATTTATTTAACTTTCTTTCTAGAAAATGTTCAGATGAATAAAATGGCCTCATTACTTGCAGCCAAACTATTTCTTTCTTTCTGTCTCTCTCTCTCTCTCTCTCTCTCTTCCTTTTTCTCTCTCTCTCCTTTTCTCTCTCTCTCTCTCTCTTCCTTTTTCTCTCTTTCTCTTTTCTCTTTCTTTTTCTTTCTCTCTCTCTCACTCTTGCTTTCTCACTTTTTCTTTTTTTCTCTCTCTTCCTCTTTTTCTTTCTTTCTCTTTCTCCCTTTTTCTCTTTCCTTTTCTCTTTCTTTCTCTTCCTTTATCTTTTTCTTGTTTTCTTTCTTCCTCTCTCTCTTCCTCTTTTTCCCTTTCTCTCTCTCTCACCTTCCCTCACACCTTTCCTTCTCTTTAATCTTGAATGTCTTAGATAGGTGTGCAGGTGTGGCTTTGTGGTTAAGTAGTTTCACTTCCCAACCTCATGGTTTCAGGTTCAGTTCCACTGCTTGGCACCTTGGGCAAGTGTCTTCAACTATAGCCCCAGACTGACCCAAAGCTTTGTGAGTGGATTTGGTAGACGGTGGAAGAACTCTATTGTGTACATGTGTGTATGTAGATGCATGTATGTATATATGCATGTGTGTGAGTGCGCGTGTGTATGTGCCTCTTTGTTCTGTTGTCAGATAATGGTTGTGAGTGCCATGATGGCTCAGCTGGCCGAAACTTCAAAGGATTGCCAATACTATTGTTGTTAAAGAATAATATATATCGTTGCTATTATGCAAAAGTGTCCAAATCGTTGCTTTTTCAGAAAATGAAAAAATAGTTTCACCATTCCATAGCAAAACCGTTGTACTACACTTGGACATATTTTGATATATTGGCATCTGAAGCAGCTGGAGATATCATAGTTTGGCCAAAAGAACCAGTTATTGCAAGCGAAAATAAATACTGAGTGAATTTGGACATACAACAGTTTAACATAATAGCAACGATATATATATATATATATATATATATATATATATATATATGCAAAAATGTTGTAAGCCCAAAATGTTGCTATTATTCTATCGGTCTCTTTAGCTGAACAGCTAAGTTACAGAGATATAAACACCAACACACACATATACGACAGAGCTTTTTTTCAGTTTCCATCAACCAAATCCATTCACAAGGCTTTGGTTGGCCCAAGACTATAGTATGAAGGCACTTGCCCAAGATGCCACACAGCAGGACTGAACTCGGAACCCTGTGGTTAGGAAGCAAGCCACTTACCCCACAGCTACATCCTGATAACAAGTAGAGGTCAATTTGTTTCATCTAAACCCATCAAGAGAATCTCCCAACATGGCCACAGTCCCATGACTGAAACAAGACCAAAACATAATACCAAAGCTCCATTGATCTTGAAGCAGATAAAGCTATAAAGAATAGCATGTAGAAAGATTAGGTTAAAACCTTTTTGAATAAAGTTGAAGGTAGCCTTCAACTTCTTCTATTCAAAAGGACTTTTCAACCCAATATTTATATGCTGTTATTTATAGCTCTATCTGCTTTGAGCTGTACCATCTCGAAGAATTCCTTCATCTTATTTCTATGCTTCTAAATTCTCACAACATCGACAAATAGCTTTATTTTGGTAGAGGTGAGTGCCAAGGAAGAATCTGTGTGAAATAATTTATTTGTTGTCAACATAACCTTGTAACTTGCAGCTGCGTTGTACAACTTCAGAGGTGCATGCGGAATTAAATATGAATGAAAGAAGAAAAATAAAAGAGAAAACAGCTACAAATGTCAAATACATTTTTTTTTTAATGATGCAAAATAAAAAAATTTTTAAGCCGACAAAAAAGAAAATGAAACTGACAGTAAATAAAACTGCACTTAAATTATGTAACTATGGAAACTGGAGAGAAAATATTAAAATATTGAAGTCAAAAATCGCACAAATGATTGGGAAGGGGAAGAAAAATGCTCTGCCATTGTTCTTTTTGTTCTCTACATGAATATGTCACTTCTTCAGATTTAACCCTTTTGTTGCCATAGCTGTTGCTTCTCTCCATCTCTCGCTCCCCACCCCCATACGTTCTTATTTCTTTACTACCCACAAGGGGCTAAACACAGAGGAGACAAACAGGGACAGACAAAGGGATTAAGTCAATTATATCGACCCCAGTGCATAACTGGTACTTAATTTATCGACCCCGAAAGGACGAAAGGCAAAGTCGACCTCGGTGGAATTTGAACTCAGAACGTAGCTGCAGACGAAATACCACTTAGCATTTCGCCTGGCGTGCTATCGTTTCTGCCAGCTCGCCGCCTTCCTACGTTCTTGCAATCCCCAACCACTCCTAGTTCCACTGTCCCCACTCACTCCTACTCACCTCATACTTTTAGGGGCCATCTGGACGCCTCATCACTATTTCATCTCCCTTCAATCATTATCACACTGTCTTCTAAATGTGAGTAACCACGCAGCCCCATAGCCCCTTTACAGCAAGAAAACTGTTCTGCTCTGCCCCCTTCTAGCATGCTTTCTGACAGCTCATCTCTTAGCATAAATTCCTTCCAATCCTTTGGGGTTCACAGTGTTGCAAGTGGCAAGGTGACCTCACTAGTGCTGGTACCATGAGAAAAGTACCTGATGTAAAGTGGTTGGCATTAGAAAGTGCATCCTGCTTTAGAAAACCATGCTGGAATAAGACAGTGGAATACAATGCAACCCCCAGACCCATCAGATCCTGTCAAACTGTCCAACCCATACCAGCATGAAACAATGGACATTAAACGCTGTTGCTGATGATGATGATGATATGATGATATTTAACTCTCCATTTTTCAATTTCCCTTCCATATATATACCTTAACACTCTAATATGATCAACCAAAAACCAACCAAACAGAAACAGAGGAGTTCAAAATGTTCCAGGTTTCCTTCAAAAATCAATAGAATTCCCCTCACCATTCCAACCCTCAACAGACAGCTTTTCATTAATTCCATTTCAATATGTCTTCCTTCTAATTCCCTGGTGCAGTGATCTTTCTTATTTCCTGGCAGAAAGGAATTCTTTGAAACAAATGCCAACACTTAACATTAAAAAGCAATTATAAAGCTGCTTGCTTTATAGTTTTCTGGACCAATTCTTATGCTAGTTCTACTCAAGTAACATTGTCCTTTTCACCATTCTATAACCATTCTTCAGAGAAAAAGGGAGTAGAGAATAGGTCACCAGTAAAATACAGAACTAAGATATCTGGTTAGATAATAGTCAAGTTGGCCCTTAGTTTGGTTCTTCCTAAGGTTGACTTAGACATTCATTGGTCTAAGACTGATGTCAATTTTTTTTTTATCTGCCACATAAATCTTATGAAGGACAAAATGTTTGTAATACTTAAGAAAATCATTATCAGATATACAAGCCAATGAGAGCCTCTGTATGGTCACACAACCTACTAGAAATAGCAGCCAAATCTCCCTCAAATTACACTACGTTCTTGGAGAAGGACAGGCATATAACAAACCAGGGTAGTCATGACTGAGATGTTTTTGATCACAATTCTCCTCAGAGTTTACCTGTAACTAAGCAACAACATTACTATCTTCTTACATTAATAGGTGCAGGCATGGTTATGCACTTTCAGATTCAGTCCTATTACGCAACACCTTGGACGAATGCCTTTTATTATAACCCCAGGCTGAACAAAGCCTTTGAGTAGAATTGATGGATGGAAACTGGAAAAAAACCCATCATATATATATATGCATTATTACATATATATGTGTATATACACGCATATATGGGGTACAGGACATAAAAAACATAGGCACAATGAGAAAACAAAAAAAAAACAAGCAAACAGAAAAACAAGACACGCAACATAAAGAATATAATTTCATAATTTTTCTATCATCTTGGCCTAACAGCCCGCATCGTCTGTTTTTACTGTCTTGTTCTCACTGTCCTGTCTTTGTTACAACTTTCACCCTCTGCAAAAAATCCCAAATTTTATTTACTTTGCTTTGTGGGAAGGACTGTTTCAACGAAGTCGCGTATTGTCCTTACCTTCGAGACGCGGAGTAGATGAAACATGAACAACTGATGAAGAGGAATGTTCTTTATGTTGTATGTCTCGTTTCTCTGTTTTTTTTCCGTTGTTCGAATAATGGTTCGTTTTCTGTTTTTGTTTTCATGTTTTCGTTTTCTTGTGTCTACGTTTTTTGATGTCCTGTACCCATATATGAATGTATATATACATATATATATGTAGGTATGTATATATGTGTATGTATAAATGCATATATTTATATATTATTATATGATCGAATGCCACACATCCTTTTCCAAGTAAGTTTTATCTATATCTATCTATCTATCTATATATATATATATATATATATATATATATATATGTATAAATATGTGTGTGTGCATGAGTGCGTGTACTTGTACTGCCATTACATGATGGTTGTAAACGAGTATTAATGTCAAATAAGCTGTGTTCTTTATGTCCGGTCTTGTGTGAAAAACATGCCTGGTCATGAGGAAATATTGTGTTGTCTAGAAACAGATGAAGGTTGGAATCCAGCCATAGAAAATATGCTTCAATAAATTCCATCTGACTTACTAAAAGGTTTTGTAAGCTCTTCTGAATCCACTGCAATGCTTGAAACCCTTCCTATTTCTTTACTACCCACAGAGGCTAAACACAGAGGGAACAAACAAGGACAGACAAATGGATTAAGTCGATTATATCGACCCCAGTTCGGAACTGGTACTTATTTAATCAACCCCAAAAGGATAAAAGGCAAAGTGGTGGAATTTGAACTCAGAACATATCAGCAGACGTAAAACCTATTTCTTTATTGCCCACAAGGAGCTAAACATAGAGGGGAAAAACAAGGACAGACAAATGGGTTAAGTCGAATACATCGACCCCAGTGCGTAACTGGTACTTATTTAATTGACCCCGAAAGGATGAAAGGCAAAGTCAACCTCGGCAGAATTTGAACTCAGAATGTATCGGCAGACGAAATACCTATTTCTTTATTGCCCACAAGGGGCTAAACACAGAGGGGAAAAACAAGGACAGACAAATGGATTAAGTTGATTACATCGACCCCAGTGTGTAACTGGTACTTATTTAATCAACCCTGAAAGGATGAAAGGCAAAGTCGACCTCGGCAGAATTTGAACTCAGAACGTAGCGGCAGACGAAATACCGCAAAGCATTTCGCCCGGTGTGCTAACGATTCTGCCAGCTCACCACCTTAGTTTGAAACCCTTCCGTATCACCACTAGGTATCTCAGTGTCCCAAGCAATTCCCCTCTTAACTTGTATGCTTCACCTGAGAGGGGAAGTGACGACTGAATTAGTGGAAGGGTTCCATTTGCTGTCTCTGACCAACCACCTTAAGCTGCCATGCCTATCTCCTTCGTGGCTTTCTTCAGTTGAGCTTCAAACCAATCTTCTGCAGGAAATACCATTCCAATCTAGCTGGAAAGCCATGGCAGATCAAAGAATAGTGTAGAGGGTGGAATAACTAAATATCTTAATAAAGATAAACTCAGATTGCACCAGGCTCTTGTAATTCAAAAGACTCCAGCTTTTCTATTCTCCAGATGGTGAAATAATGATTTCAAGTTTTATTTACAAAGCCAGAAATTTTAGAGAAAAGGTAGTTAAATTATCTTCACTCCAGTACTTAACTGGTACTTGTTTTATCAACACCAAAAGGGTCAAAGACAGAGTCAATGTTGGCAGAATTTGAACTCGGACCCTAAAGAGCTAGAATAAATACTGGTAAGAATTTATGTCCAATACACTAACAACCCTGCCAGCGCACTGCCTTAGGGCAGTTGAAATAATACCATCAGTGTTTAGCACGAGATTGAGGTTATTTTAAGTGATTCCTTCACATGCTTGTAGCTATTTTAGGTAATACCCCACAAAAAAGTATAACAAATATAAAAAACAATTTTTTTTTTTAATCTAGAAAGGAAACACTGTCAGTGAAATTAGATTATCTTTTTGTGTCCTTTCAACTGACTTGATGGCCAAACTGTCTTGTCATTATTTGCACAGGAAGCTTGTCAATAACTGAATAGCCAAGCTAGGAAATAAACTTGTCAAATGTCAAAGCCAAAACATAACAACCTGCAATCATTTTAGCTGGGTTTTATTTAAACTGGCAAGGCGCAGACAGATACACAGGCCTTGACTGATGTGTTATAACAGAAACACAAACCCAGGCAGAATAAATGCTAACCACCACCAACACCACCACTAACCAATACTTGAACATCCATTTCCCTATCCACAAAACTGACCTTGGCAGTGAGGTTACATACACATCACAGCTTAACTCTACCTTTCGGCAATCTATCTTGTCATTTTGTATATTAGATGTTATTAACTTATTAAACTGAAATCTGTTTTAACTTGATTACCACAAGAGTTTCTGTTGCCATCATATCTCTACTACAGCTATTATTATTTTACTAAAACTGCTCAAGGAATTTTGTCAGTTGACGGAAATTGTTGCCAATTACAGACAACTATCTATTTTCCTAGCCATCACACTTAGTTACTGCTTCTAATACTAACTGATTTTCTCTGGTCACTTGAGAGGCATCAAATTACAATTCATCTCCAACATCATTTAACATCCATCTTCCCATACGATAAACTATCAACAAAGCAATGCGATGACCAATATTATTACAGCAAAGGTAAGGCAGTGAGCTGGCAGAAACGTTAGCATGCCAGGCGAAATGCTTGGTGGTATTTCGCCTGCCATTACGTTCTGGGTTCAAATTCTGCTGAGGTCGACTTTGCCTTTCATCCTCTCGGGGTCAATTAAATAAGTACCAGTTACACACTGGGGTTGATGTAATCAACCTAATTCATTTGCCTGTCCTTGTTTGTCCTCTCTGTGTTTAGCCCCTTGTGGGTAGTAAAGAAATAGGTATTTCGTCTGCTGCTACGTTCTGAGTTCAAATTCCACTAAGGTTGACTTTGCCTTTCATCCTTTCAGGGTCAATTACATAAGTACCAGTTATGCATTGGGGTTGATGTAATCGATTTAATCCCCTCCCCCAAGCTGCCCTTGCAGCAAA
>NC_043000.1:25916111-25981111 GCF_006345805.1 Octopus sinensis | reverse complement strand
CAAATCGACCCCAGAGCTTATTCTTTGTAAATCTAGTACTTAATCTATCGGTCTCTTTTGCTGAACCGCTAAGCTATGGGGATATAAACACACCACCATCGGTTGTAAAGCGATGCTGGAGGGACAAACAGACACAAAAACATATACACTCACATACATATATATATACGCACACACACACACACTTACGACAGGTTTCTTCCAGTTTCCGTCTACCAAATCCACTCACAAAGCTTAGTAGAGGCTATAGTAGAAGACACTTGCCCAAGGTGCCACGTAGTGGGACTGAACCCGGGACCATGTGGTTGGTAAGCAAGCTACTTACGAAACAGCCACTCCTGCGCCTTATATATCATCGTTTAATGTCTGCTTTCCATGCAGACATGGATTGGACAATATATATATATATATATATATATATACATATTACATCACCAGCTGCTATTAAAGCCAGATTTTTTGTGGTAAATCAAATTGAACACTCATAGTACATTACTATCATATTACATTACTAGAAGTATTGTCCGGTGTTGCTCGGGTTTGTTTCGACCCTTTAGAATTGGAATTTTTGAAAAGTAAAAATTCCGCATTATGTAGCTTGTTATTCTCTTTAAGTGAACATTTTTCTGGTTGAAATACACCAAAAAATGACGACACAGCAGTCAAAAAATCGCAAAAAATAGGGACTTTTATAGAAAAAAAGCACCTTTTTGATGTAAATAATTTTTGGTCTTAACATGGTCTGATTTGAATTTTATCTTTTATGGAAGGAAGAGCAAGCCTTCTATCATACTCTCAATTTTGGTCAACTTGCGCCACAGGGTCTCGGAGGAGATAGTGTTAGTTGAAGGCTACCAAACCTGCCACACACAGACAACTTCAGCTTTATAAATAACCACTGGTTATTTATAATTGTTAAATTTCTAAATTTATATAAATTAATTTATGTATTGGCTTAAGTCTTTCTTTGTTTGATTTGCATAATAGTGGTTTTGTCTCTAATTTATATAATATAATATTTTACTATAAAATTGGATTCAATCCTAAATCTGATTTTTCCCTGTAAATTTGGATTTATTCCCTAATATTTATTATATATATATATATATATATATATATATATATATTATATAAATTAGAGACAAAACCACTATTATGCAAATCAAACAAAGAAAGACTTAAGCCAATACATAAATTAATTTATATAATTTAGATTTAACAATTATAAATAACCACTGGTTATTTATAATTGTTAAATTTCTAAATTTATATAAATTAATTTATGTATTGGCTTAAGTCTTTCTTTGTTTGATTTGCATAATAGTGGTTTTGTCTCTAATTTATATAATATAATATTTTACTATAAAATTGGATTCAATCCTAAATCTGATTTTTCCCTGTAAATTTGGATTTATTCCCTAATATTTATTATATATATATATATATATATATATTATATATATATATAAAGATTTGATGAAAACTCCTTTTGCACGCACACACACATACATCATAATTTATCAGGCAATTGTCTTTGAAATACTATTAAATGTTGTATCTCTAATAGATTACATCTTTGGTTGTGTTTCATAATAACAGTCTTACATGTAACATAAAGCAATGATGACGGTGATGACGACACATGACAAGAATAAATATCAATTAAGAAAAGCCAAGTGTAAACATGTTGGCAATAACGGATGCAACAGTTTGAGAAATTCGTCTTTGACAAGAAACAAACACTTCACCATTTGTTTCTTAGCAGGATTGTTTGTTTGTTTCTTTATTTCATTAAACCCTTCTTATTCCAACCTGCCAGAGACCATCCTTAATTCTTTGATAGAAACTTCCTGTTTTAAAGTGAGCTAAATTTAAATTGTCCTTCAAAATTCCATGTTTGGTTATGTTCCAAACAACAGTTTCATAATAACAAAGCTATTTTAATATATTCTTTAGGAATTGTTTTTGAAAATTAATTGAAAGAAAGGCAGTGTTTTCCACCAGAAGAATGGTAACAAAACGCTTAACTCAAAACATTCTTAACCCTTCAGTATTCAAATTATTCTGTCAAATGTAATATTTATTTATTTATTCACATGGTTTCAAATTAATCATGCATCATCTTGTACTTTTGGGATTTCAATGCTGTAATTCTTTATATTTTGAATCACATTGTAGGATAGGTGTGAGAGGCTGGATCTGGCTAGTTTGAACAGAAAATAGGTTGGATACGGTTGGTTTAAAAGCCAAGAGGTTAAAAGTTGAAATATTTGGTCCTTAACTTTGCTTCAACATGACTTCGATCACAAACCATAAATGTCATCATCCTCATCATCAGCGTTTAACATCCATTTTCCATGCTGGCATGGATTGGACGGTTCAACTGGGGTCTGGGAAGCCAGGAGGCTGCACCAGGCCCCAATCTGATCTGACAGTGTTTCTACAGCTGGATGCCCTTCCTAACGCCAAACACTCCGTGAGTGTAGTGAGTGCTTTTGACGTGCCACTGGCACAGGGACCAGAGGAGCTCGCATTGGCCATGATCAGATGATGCTTTTTACATGCCACGAAAATATATATTGAAACAATATTATCATCAATATTTAGTGTCCAGTTTTCCATGCTTGCATGGGTCAGGCAAAATTTGATGAAGCAGACTTTCTACAGCTGGACACCCTTACTGTCACCAACCCTCACCTGCTTCCAAGCAAAGGTAATATACTTCCCCATGGCCAGACACGTTTTTCACAGAAGACTGAAAAAGAACAACATCACTGGCTTACAATCAGGGCTGTGGAGGTGGAGTCATGGAGTCAGAGTCAGTAAAATAGACCACATCGGAGTCAGAGTCGAAGGTGCCAATAGTAGTGGAGTTGGAGTTTTTCGTTTCAACTCCACGGCCCTGCTTATAATCATCACAAGATGTCAAGACAAGGGTACGCATATACATGCACAGACACATGCAGGTGCACACGCAACACACACACGACAGGCTTCCTTCGGTCTCCATCTACAAATCCAATCATAAGGTTTTAGTGAGCTCAGGACTACAGAAGACGCCCAAGGTGCCAAGACAGTGGGACTGAACCCAAGACCACACAACTTGGAAGCAAACTTCTTAACCACACAACTATGCTTGCAATTATTTTCTTTTTAAATGTATTTTTAAAAAATATACATGAAAAACAAAAAAATCTCTTAATTTGATTGCCTTGAGTTCACGTCAGTGCATTTGTGTTTAAAGAAAACAAACACAATTAAAAACGATTTAAAAAGATGATGATTGGCACATAAGACACTGGAACGTATAATAATCTCAGTAATCTTAGTTTCAGGAACAGAGAAACGGTTCAGTGAGGTTAATCATTTTGAATTCACACAAATCACAGCTGCTACTTCCTCCTCCTCCTCCTCCTCCTCCTCCATATTGTCTTGTAAATTCGGTGTTGTAAAACTGTAGTAAGTATGAGGTGAACCAGGTTAAGTTCTCTGCCAAGATGTCATGACACTTAATGTAATCATTTCCGGAAGTTGGCACGAACAACAAAATCCAGATTCTTAAATGAAAGAATTGTGAATTGAATAAATAAACTAAAATAGAAAAAAAAACAAAAAAACTACTAAAACTGCCAACCCAACCAACCACCAACCAACCAAACATGTCCACCAAGCAAATAATAATTTGAACTGCAAGCAACTGGCCAATGAGTTCCTTCGGTAAAGGACGTTGCTAATAGTAAACTACACCCGACGCACACACTAACGACACGTCCAACAAGCTGTTATTAACAACACAAACAAGTCGTACCATTCCGACATCAGAATATACAATAAACCAAAGTATATCGTAAGTGAAGCACCCATTGCTAAACATGTCTCTACTAACACAGAAAATGAATACAAGCTATTATGGTAGGATACAACAGGATGTAATCCAAACTCAAAACCATATGCTATATACAACAGGAACCACAAAGGGGAAATACAGAACAGGCTTGGCCTCAATAATCAAGATATTGTTGTTGTTGTTATTATTACTTCTGCCTGAGTGAAGGCGGAAGTATTGTTTTCACTCATGTTTGTTTGTCTGTGGACAAGATATCTTAAGAATCGCTGCATGAATTTCATACGAAACTTTCAGGGATATTTGGCCTCAAGACTGGCACAAACTGATTAGATTTTGGGATCAATCTGGTACCGGACAAGGATTCTGGATTATTTTTCCTGTTTTTGTTTTTTTTACTTAATTTTTGAGAGCGGTCAGTTTCATTTTTAGTATTCTCGTTTGTGAGAACATTCAAGTTTATTTCAGATATTCTCATTTTAAAAAGTCATCTCTGGCTAATCGTTGTGAGGACGTTGGCAGAGGTTGGCACTCTCTGAGTGCTCTTGTTATTATTATCTTATTGTGGTGAGTCAGCAGAGTTTTTAGCATACTGGGCAAAGTGCTAAGTGAAATTTCATGTCTTTACATTCTGATGGTTAACTTTGCCTTTCATCCTTTGCAGGGTCAATAAGTACAAGTACAGGGGTCTTTTAAATCAACTTAGCCCTTCCCCCAAAACTGCTGACCTTGAGCCAAAATTTGAAACCATGATTATTATTATTATTATGATTATTATTATTATTATTTCTTTTCTTTTTTTTGACACAGGTGTGGCTGTGGGGTTAAGAAGTTTGTTTCCCAACCACATGGTTTCTGGTTCAATCTCCATGAATGGCACCTCCAGCCAGTGTCTTTTATTATAGCCCTGGGTCAACCACTGTCTTGTGAGTGAATTTCAGAGAGAAAATGAAAGAAAAACCAACATATATAATCTGCCAGATGGTTGGTGTTAGGAAGGGTATCCAGCAGTAAAAACCATGCCAAGACAGACACACAAGCTTGATGCAAGTTTATGCCTGGCCAGCTCCTGTCAAACCCATGGAAGGCAGACGCTAAACAATGATGATGATGATTATATATATATATATATATATAATATATATATATATATATATATACTAGCAGAGATACCTGGCGTTGATCGGATTAAAATGGCATAATCTTTTATTGTTTGTTTCGGTCATGTGACTGCAGCCATGCTGGAGCACCACTTCTAGTCAAAGAAATTGACCCCAGGATTTATTCTTTGTTAGCCTAGTACTTATTCTATTGGTCTCTTTTGCGAAACCACCAAATTACTGAAATAGTGTAACAGATAACAGATTACTCTGGGCTCACATTTAGGCAAGAAGTTGAAAATTTTTTTTTTTTGCTCATGACATTGCATGGATCCTAAAGTAAGGCATGTGTAAAATTTGAATGAAAATTGTTTGGGTAGTTCTCAAGTTTTAGGGATTTACAGACAGACAGACATTCTCAGTTTCATATGTTAAAATGGGTCATAGGGATAGAGTCCTCAGGCACCTCCTCCACAGGGTCCTATCAGAAGTAACCATCATTACACTTTCTAGCTGGATTCTCAACTGTAACCAACTGAGATTATGGATATTTTCCAACCATCTGGTTCTTAGTCTGGCTCAGCTTCAGGAATATATTCTTTTACTTGTTTCAGCCATTTGACTGCAGCCATACTGGAGCAGTGCCTTTAGTCGAGCAAATCAACCCCAAGACTTATTCTTTGTAAGCCTAGTACTTATGGGTCTCTTTTGCAAACTGCTAAGTTATGGGGACATAAACGCACCAGCATTAGTTGTCAAGTGATGTTGGGGGACAAACACAGACACACACACACATATATATACGACAGGCTTCTTTCAGTTTCCATCTACCAAATCCACTCACAAGGCTTTGGTTGGCCCAAGGCTATAGTAGAAGACACTTGCCCAAGGTGCCACACAGTGGGACTGAACCCAGAACCATGTTGCTAAGCAAGCTACTTAGCACACAGCCACTTCTGCACCTATATATATATATATATATATATATATGCACACTATGTCTCCTGTGTGTATGTGTGACCTTGTCTTAGCATCGTGTAATAGTTGTAAATGAGTACCACTGTCATACATACAGTGTCATTCATTTCCACTATCCCATAAGAAAGAACATGTCTGGCCATGGGCGAAAAAATTACTTCACAGGTGAAGGTTAGCAACAGGAAGGACGTCCAGACACAGAAATCGGCCTTAATGAACTCCCTGTGAGCCACAGAGAAATGGAAAAGTGGACATTGCAACGATGATGATGATGATGATGAAATCACATGCATATTGTAGAAGTATATAAGGTTTGTATAAGGCTGGCCACAGTGTGTGTGACAGTGAGACAGACAGACAGACAGACAGACAGAGATAGAACAGAGACATCAACCATATCACATGTTCAGCTGAAGAGAACTAGTTCACAAGCAACTCATAAAGACCCTTTTATATTAATAGTCCTAAATATTCACCTAAAGAAAAACAGCTGTTGAATGTGTGTGTGTGTGTGTGTGTGTGTAGGTGAATGTATGTGTACACATGTATATGTATGTGTGTATATATGTATGTATATTGGTTTGCATACGTATGGATGTATGTACATATTTTTGTGAGTATCCAAGCACACACACACGCACACACACACACACGCATACATATGGCATTGCAAAATACCAAAAATCCAGATAAGGATCGATGAACCAGCGCACATTACAGAAATCTTCAACAAATTGAGGCAGGAGAAGTCTTCATAAATAAGAGTCTTTCATGCCACAGTTGCAGAAAGGAAAAAAAAACAAAAATGTCCAAAAATATCAGGATTTGAATTGTATACACAACCAGTCACGAGAAAACTTAGGTATGTGCACAGATACACTCACACAGTGCGTTTTTTTTTTGAAAAGGCTGTCCTAGCAATAGGCCAATTAACCATACATCCGGCAGCAGGAATATTGCTGTGAAACTATAAAGGAGCCTATTTAATCAAGGCAGAGAGGGGGGAAGGGAGGAAGGGAGAGAGAAAGAGAGGAAGGGGGAGAGAGAGAGAGGAAGGGAGAGAGAAAGAGGGAACAATCTAAAAACAAAAAAAAAATGAGGTTTAAGATTAGAGGTTGGCACGCTTGTGTGTGAGCGCACATGTGTGCATATGAATGTGTGCGTGCGTGTTAGTGTGTGTGTGTGGGTGTGAGAATATCTACGTGTGTGGGTGGATGTGAGTGTATGTGAGTATGCGCCTATATGTGCATGTGCTTGTGGGTTGGTGGGTGGGTGGTTGCTAGTGTGTATCTGTAAGTAGGTGCACGTGTATGTGTATATGTGCATGTGAATGTGTGTGGGTGGACAAGTGCATATGTGTGTGTGTGTGTGTATGTGTGTGGGTAAGTATGTTATTAATTACCAAATTAAGACTGACATTGTACAAGCAGAGTAAAGGAGGCGATGTCTGTATCCTGTCACCAATGCTACATCTCACTGTTTCATGACCAACACACTCAACTCTCAGCAGTCTACTTAGCTGTAAGTGGGTACCACAAAATGAAACGGTCCACTACAGTAAACAACATTACAAACTAAAGATTTTTTTTTTTGTTAGCCCCAATTACTAGAATCAGTTCTTCCGGTCGATTTGGGATAGAAGTGGTGAGAATGTTTGCTTCCCAACCACATGGTTCCAGGTTCAATCTGACAGCATGGCACCTTAGGCAAGTGTCTTCTATAGCCTCAGACCTACCAAAGCCTTGTGAACGGATCTGGTAGGCGGAAACTGAATGAAGCCTGTCATGTGTATGTGCTTCTATCTGTGTTTCTCTCTCCCACTACCACTAGATAACCAGGCGGCGAGCTGGCAGAAATGTTAGCACGTCGGGCGAAATGCTTAGCATTCTGAGTTCAAATTCCGCCGAGGTCAACTTTGCCTTTCATCCTTTCAGGGTCGATAAATTAAGTACCAGTTACGCACTGGGGTCAATGTAATTGACTTAATCCCTTTGTCTGTCCTTGTTTGTCCCCTCTATGTTTAGCCCCTTGTGGGCAATAAAGAAATAAGTGTTGATGTGTTTACATCAGGGCTGGGGAGTCGGAGTCAAAGTCAGTAAAGCTTAATGCTTGGTGTGAGTCTTGCTGTGGATACACCCTCCTGAAAAAAAATGGGGAATAGGCCTGGGTATATGTACATGTATGTGCAGACAAGGAACTGGAATTTTGGAAGCTACAGACTTGGGAAATAGTTTGGGGGATTACAAACTGGAAACTAGGTTTTCAGGTACTCTTCAGAATGGTATTAAAATGGAGTTGAATAGAGTAGTGAGAAATTCCCCAGTGATCACAGCTTGTAACCTAATTTTGATTCAATGCCTCATACAGAAAAGTACGATTATCACAACTTCTGCTTTATTCTCCTTTAACATTTTATGCTTAATGTTTTGCAGGAATAAATAAGAATACTTATTCAAATGGTTACCAATGATCACTCAGTCTGTTGTTAGCGAGGCCCATGAAACCTATCACTATCTGTTGTTCTCTCTCACCAACCTAATTTATAGGTTTGTCAACTCAGACTTCAGTACCAAACTGCTAAAGGCACAGCTGCTGACCTGTACTCCAAACACCTAGTTTTTGTCCGTGCTCTACCAAAGGCTTATTTGTTATTCTTTACATCTGATCACCAATCAGTATCCCAAAAGACCCAGAAATCAATCTGAGTTCTTCTATAAAGACCCAGTTGCCAGTCTGTATCACAAAAGATTTAGTTCCCAGCCTGAACCTAAAGATCCAGCTCCCAGTTTGTAACCTAAACAAAAGGCGAAGTTTTTCGGTCTTTGACCTCCAAAAATCCAGTTCCTAGTCTGCACCTCCAAACAACCAATTCTTTAGCACCCAACCTATTCAACAACCAAAAGAATGATGTTATGACGTACATTAAAGTTAAGCTAATAGCTGCACAACAGTTCAAATGGATATACAGGGGTTGGACAAAATAATGGAAACACCTAGTATCATAATTTTGAAATATCTGTAAAACCACCAAAAGCTTGTTTATTTTTATGTTTTTTTTTTATTTATCATTAGTGTTGCTTAATATGTTTTGTTAAAATTGCTGTTTCTTTTCAGATATCATCAGAAAAAGGTAATTAAAATTCATTAAAATTACAGATCTATCGGACTTTCGAAGAGGTCAAATTGTTGGTGCTCGTATGGCAGGCGCGAGCGTAGCGAAAACAGCTGAAATGTTTCGTGTATCAAGAAGTACTGTCTCGAAAGTAATGACAGCCTTTGAGAAAGAGGGAAAAACCTCATCGTCAAAACAAAACTCCGGCAGAAAACCAAAACTTTCAGATAGGGACCGTCAGACACTTATGCGAATTGTTAGAAAGGATCACAAAAGTACAGCTTCCAAAATTACTGCAGAGCTTAATGACCACCTCGAGAAACCAGTTTCCACAAAAACTGCTCGCCGGGAACCGCACAAAGCCAGATTTCACAGTAGGGCTGCAATCAGAAAACCACTACTTTCAAAAACAAACACTGCAAAGTGTTTAGAGTGGAGTGAAAACCTACAGAATTGGTTCCTAGAGCAACAGAAGAATGTTATTTTCTCGAACGAGTCATCCTTTATCCTATTTCCGACCAGCGTCCGAGTATACATGTGGAGACAGCCAAAAGCAACATTTGACCCAAACTTTCTTCTTACAACTGTTAAACATGGAGGTGGATCAGTGATGATCGGTGGGGGTGGGGGAATATACCCTGGAAATCTGCCAACCCAATGGTTTCCCTTCGTGGCAGAATTAATAGTCAAGACTATTTAAGCATTTTATCTGATCAAATCCAACCTATGGCTGCAGAACTGTTTCCGGAGGGAAATGTAATCTTTCAGGATGATAATGTACCAATTCACACAGCTAAAGTTGCTACTGAATGGCATAAGGAACATTCTAGTGAAGTTGAACATCTTATATGGCCACCACAGTCTCCAGATCTCCATATTATTGAACATTTATGGTGCATTTTAGAAAAACAAGTAAGGAATCAATACCACTCCACCATCATCATTACAGGAACTGGAGACTGTTTTAGCTGAAGAATGAACAAAAATTCCTTTGGAATGAATTCAAACTTTGTAGAATTCAAGCTGTAATTACTATCAAAGGCGGTCCTACCCCATATTAAAATTAATTTGTTTGAAATTTTAAGGGGTTTCCATTATTTTGTCCAACCCCTGCATGTGTAGTTGATTATATTCAACCCAAAAGGATGAACAGAAGAGTTGAATGAGATTTGAACTCAGAATATAAAAGGACATAACCAAATACCACAAAGTATTTCATTCCATACTTTTAACAAATTTGCCATTCGTCTCAATTTATGTAGTGCTTTTGTTGACAATACATCATCATCATCATTTAACGTCTGTTTTCCATGCTGGCATGGGTTGGACTGAAAATAAGTGGTACCTCTCGTGAGCAAAAATAAAGTTAGATTTCTCCTGTCTTTTCTCAGTGAGTTTTGATAATTTTCTTGACATAGCAAATAACACAAAGGAAATCTGGAATACGTATGAGAGAGAGCGAGAGAAAGAAAAAAGAGAAGAGAAAAATAAAGAAAGAAAGGAAGAAACCGGGCAAAGAAAGGTAAGAAACAGGATTTGAATAAAAGAAAAATATCAAGGGTTTCTTACCAAAAAACATGATTGCCAAGAACAGGAAGCTGCTGCCAGATCCATGCAAGGCTGCTAGTACAATCCCAATTATCACACAACAAATGCCAAGCATCGAGAGAAGAATCAACACATATTTGAAAGATGTGATGGCTGTCAAGCATTTCAAGCATGGAGCTTTACAGTTCCGATCTGTTTGTTGTGAGGAATTATTTCGGCTCCTTGTCCGGGCAGCTGGTCGAGAAGGCTGATTTACAGGGTTACGTTGCCGCTGTGCACTTCGGTCACCGTTTCTTGTCCTTACTTGTCGATCATTGCGATTTCGATGCAGATTAGGTCGAGAAATGGCAACCGGCCTGCCAACCATGTGTGAGTTAAGAATATCAGGAAGGATTTCATTGGTATTGACATTTTCACCACCATAGACCCCAGCATGCAGATCACGAGTCCTTATTGGCTGAGCGCGACCAAGCATAGGTTCATCATGGGGGCTCCAGTTTGATGGAACTAGGTCAACATCATCTTCCTGTGGGAAAGGAGGAAGTCGACCATTCCCAAGTAAATGAACACTTTCTTCCCGATTGTTCTGGTGCCCAGGGTCATCAGCAGGATTTGATCTCCCATCTGCAATATTTCCCGCAGCAGCAGCTGCTGCTGCTGCTGCCCCATTCCCCCCTCCCGAAGTCGATAACTGAAGCCCTCCAAACTGAGCCCCACTTGCCCCTATATTATTTGGCGCTGCACTTGCAGCAGCCTGGTGAGAGTCACGGAATGGAGGGTAGACAGAAAGGCCATTGGAGCTAGAAATCACATCTGATGCCGGTTGTCTTTGGCCATCGACTCGAGCGACATTCCGCGTCGGTCGATGACGACCGGCAACTAGTGACTGGACACTGGTCTCACCAGACACAATGTCGGGGTAGGAATTTAATGGGTGGGTTACTGGACCAGAACTGTTGGAAGAGTTCTTTTTCGGTTTGTTTCTTGCTTGGGGAGCAACAGTTTCAGTGGTCAAGGCACCTGCCATTCTTGTAAGCCATACAGCAAGAATTGGATCAACAACCAAAAATCAAGGGATTTTCTTCTGACGACAGAGTCATTTCAAGGATCTGATTCCATCAGATTCAGACATCAGCAGTAAATTGAACCAAGAATCCTGCAACAAAAATAAAAAATAATAATAATATAGTCATAATTTGGTAATATGATACAAAATATAATTTATGAAAATCATCATCATCATTTTTATCAATTAAAACATTACTATTCTTTAAATCTCACAATGTGAGATATTCAGCAACAGTATTTTGAAGTAAAGATTGTTTGCCAACATACCATGGCAGTCCTGGTTTAGGACTAATGTTGCTGTAATTTGTCACTTTGAAAACTATATATTTCGAACGGGAATTTGGCAGCACCACCTTTACCCGAGCAATTATTCTGTGCTGATGAAAGGAAATAACCCAGAAATCGCGATACACCGATATTGTTTTGAGCTGAGTGGGGGTGCTAGATTCCCTTGTTTAAAAATATAAGGACACAGATCATGTTGTATAGCCAGCTGGAGACAATGTCTCTTGGAGCTAAATTACAGCAACATTCGTTCTAAACCAGGACTGCCAGGCTATGTTGGCAAACAATCTTTACTACATCATTTTTATCGTTCTATATTCTAGAGATGAGGAATTTTGGAATTCATTTGCAGTATTACTCATGTTGAGAAAAAGTGTTATTACAAGCCTACTGATTCCAGGTACAAGGTGAACAGAAGTGAGAAGAGACAGGAGGACAGGGGAATTTGGTCAGTAGAGGTTGTAAGAGTGTACGGGAGAGGGCGAAATGGTTGGAGATGGTAGGGAAGTGTTAGCTGTTTGGTTACATACAGATGTGAAGGTGCGTGGCTTCTGGTTAAGGTATTTGGCTCATGGTTGTAAAGTTTTTTTTTCATAGCGTTTTGTCTTAATAACTGATGAGATCCAGAGCAAACTTCAGGCCCAGTGTCTGAAACTCTGAGTTTTATTATGACAACCAACTAATTATCACATATATACTTAACACATCAAAGCTTTTACATTTTTTCTTTTGACAATCTTTTTCTAAAACAGTGAAACCGGTCAAGTGAATAAACATCTTTCATATATATTTCCACCTGTGCGGTATATATATATAAAATAAAAAAGGAACAAAAACATAATAAAGGACAATAAAACATTTGGACAGATAGACAATACAAAAGCAGACAAGAGAAACAACAAATAGAAGGACAGGTAAAAACAGACGGGTCATTTGTGGCCTTCTTTCTTCAGTCAAGTACCAGAAGTCATGACCATTTCGAGCAGTTACACGAGATGGTTCAATCTGCTGGCCTCCAAAAAAGTCTAAGCTAAGAGCATATATACATATATATATATATATATATATATATATATTTCATCACATGTTATACAGTATATATTTCTTTGTATATAAAGATGATGATTTCATCTGTTGTTGCTTTGAGTAGCAGCAAAGTGAATCGCAGGCTTCATATTTGTGAATCTTTTTTCTTTTTTGGTGGGGTTTCAAATCTGAATAATGTGGTTTCAGTTTTCATTAAAAAAACATATTACTTCAATTTTGCTTTCAATATAGTGTGTGTATGCACCCGTGTGCATGTGAATAAACCTGGACTCCCAGATGATTACAAAATGCATGCTTCCTTAAAATCACCATATTAAACAAATATTAAACAAATTTCCTTGCATAAAGTTTAGTATGAATCCCATATATGTGTGTACATAGGTGTGTGCTCTGTACCTTGAAAAATATCCAAAAGAATTCTTAATCTAAAGATAATCACATTTTCAACATTCTTAATTTTCAGAAATATATGTGATCTATTATCTGGGTGGGGTATCAAACTATGTACGCGTGCGTGCATGTGCACTTTTATATACGTTAATGTGTGTTTTGTATATGTGTATAAACATCCACAAGCATTGCAAAGTTATGAAATTCTGAAGAATTTTCAAATATTTTTACATCCTACAGTTAAGACAACAAAGACAAGATGACTGACAAACCTCCCCAGAGGATTCAGCTTGGTTTTAGGGATAATTCTTGGATACTTTGTCTCAATGTCTTGAAACTAATCGACTGAGTACAAGTTCTTGCTGTCCTTCCATCTGGAATAGGTTGGACAAAACCAAAGATTAACATTTCGGATGAGTCGCTTCTTTCAACAAAGAAACCGTCACAAAAGGTTAGTCTTTTACGTGTTTCAGTCATTTGAATGCAGCCATGCTGGAGCACTGCCTTTAGTCGAACCAATCGACCCCCAGGACTTATTTTTTGTAAGCCTAGTATTTATTCTATAGGTCTGTTTTGCCAACCCTCTAAGTTACAGGAACGTAAACAAACCAACATCAGTTGTCAAGGTGGGTGACAAACACAGACACACACGCACACACGACAGGCTTCTTTCAGTTTCCCTCTGCCAAATCCACTCACAAGGCTTTGGTCGGCCCTAGGCTATAGTAGAAGACACTTGCCCAAGGTGCCACACAGTGGGACTGAACCCGGAACCATGTGGTTGGTAAGCAAGCTACTTACCACATGGCCACTCCTGTAGGCGGATTTTCATTTCAAGTCTTACTCATGTTGAGAAAAAGTGTTATAACAAGCCTACTGATTTCAGGTACAAGGTGAACAGAAGTGAGAAGGGACAGAAGAACAGGGAATTTAGATCAGTAGAGGTTATAAGAGTGTACGAGAGGGGGGAAAAAATGGTTGAAGATGATAGGGAAATGTTAGCTGTTTGGTTACATACATATGTGAAGGTGCATGGCTTCTGGTTAAGGTATTTGACTCATGGTCGTAAGGCTAGGGGTTTGATTCTCAGTGGAATGCTGTGTCCTTGAGCAAGACACTTTATTTCATGTTGTTCCAGTCCACTCAGGTGGCAAAAATGAGTTGTACCTGTAAATCAAAGGGCCAACCTTGTTACATTCTGTGTCATGCTGAATCCTTCTGAGAACTACATTAAGGGTACACATCTCTGTGGAATACTCAGCCACTTGCACGCTAATTTCACAAGCAGGCTGTCCTGTTTTGTTGATCGAATCAACTGAAACACTCGTCGTAACATATATAGATAAGTAACCAAATCAGTTAAGTAGGTTTCTGCTCCTGAATGTCAGATCCTTGGGAAATACATTATTTGTCCCAACCTACATATATATTATTCTGGATGCTGTCAGGTTCTTCATACAGTTACAAAACAAACGCTACCAAGTTCTTCACATAATGCCAAAAGCAAGGTTTCTGTCGCTAAAAAAACTGATTTTTAAGAATAGAAAATAGAAGAATTGAAAACGGCCAATGCCATAGCGAAGAGTAAGATTGTGAAAGAAGACATCCAGTTGTAAAACATTTGTTCCAATCAAGCCAGCAAGGAAATAACAGTCAGATCTTCCAAGATTACACCTTACCATGTTAGAAATGGAAGATCAAAGTGGAATAATGTAGTTCTTGATGCATCATAGTTGAAAACAAAACAAAAAAAAAAATGACGTGGTCACAGCGGTAACATCTCTCTGATCATAGGTTTGATCTCTAAGAGGATGCTACTACTACTACTACTAATACCAATTAATGCATTTGAGAATATCTAAGCCTGTGGAACTCATGATAACAAATAAAGTTCAAAAAGTAAAACATTTCAAAGTGAAAACAACAATAACTTTATTGTTAATCTACTTAGTACTAACAATGACTTCAATAAAACATTTTACTCAGCTGAACACTAATTAATTAATTATCGTTAGGAAGAGAGAGAGAATAGGATCAGTCATGAGTTGAGCCATGATAAAATTTTACAATTGCTGAATAATAGATAATTCCCCAATGGTGATGAGTGTTCTATTATACAACATACAGGATCAAAGTTTGACAATTTCATCATCTGACCTAATCGTTATTATAATTTTGGGGAAATCTGTCGCTCTATCGGTCTGTAACATAACTTCCATTATGTAACGTAGATGACTCATTGGTATCGTCCACTTCAGCTTCCTCCAAAGAACATGCAATTTCACAAAGATAAACAACAGTGCAGTGGCAGCATTCTGTTACTGCTTTTACTCATACCTCACCCTCTCACCCAATACACTCCCCCACTTCTCTCTCTCCTGTTATCTGTAAATATATATATGGATGTAATGTATATACATATAGAAATAAAGCAGTCCCTGGTCAATCTTGGCCAAAAGTGCTTCAGTCATAGCCAGAACAGTCGTCTTTTATTCAAAGATATCGTAGTGCATAGAGCATCATTCAATGTATCCTCACATATCAGGTGGCACTGGCACCGGTCACGCTTGAATGGTGTTTTTTACATGCCACTGGCACAGGAGCCAGTCGAGCAGCACTGGCATCAGTCACACTCAGAGGTGCCAGTCAGGTGGCACTGGCATCAGTCATGCTTGAATGGTGCTTTTTACGTACCACTGGCACGGGAGCCAGTCAGGTGGCATTGGTATTGGTCACAATCAAATGGTGCTTTTTGGACACTAAAAATATTATCACAGATCCCCTATCTCGCACTGGAGTTGATGTAATCCACTTAATCCCTTTGTCTGTCCCCTCTATGTTTAGCCCCTTGTGGGTAGTAAAGAAATATATTTTGCTTTCATAGATCCCCCCTAAAATCTTACATGGACATCCCAGGGGTCGCATGTATCTTGGTTGAGAACCAGCACATTCTCTGTACAGTGGCTACGTATACAGCATCTGCCATAATATTAGATGGTGAAATCTTTCTGTCAAAAAGATGACCATTATAAACAATTTATGAAGACAATATGCTTTTGTTGTTGGTGGTGTTGCTGCTACAGTTGTTGAGATATGAGAGAATGAATGATAAAGAAAGGAAACAGAGGGAGAAAGCTTATGAATATTTGAATGAATGTGACCACTATGTCCAACAACAAGGCAGGTGTTATGTAATGGAAGGAAGAAAAATATTTTTTAAAATATTAACTATTTACTGCACAGTTACGAGAGAAAACACTACAACAGCAACCATAATGACTGCTGCTATGACAACAATTTCTAAAGTTAGTGACAAGGACAAAAACTCGGAGCGTTGTAGCGGGGGGGGGGGATAATTGATTACATCAGTGCCAGTCTTTGACTTGGCGCTTTATTTTATCAACAACAGAAGTAAAAGCTGACCCTGACAGAATGTGGAAGTCCTAATATAGAAATTCAAGTAAATACTACAAGACATTTGCCCAGTACTCGACAGATTCCATCTTGCACCGTCATAATAAGGAGAGGAGACCCCCTTCGGTCATGAATGACCATGGGATTGCACCTAGGAAATTACTCTCCGAAGCAAAAGTCCAGGCAAGGTTGTTTGTGGAAGACCAGCAGTTGGCCATGCATACCAGACTCCCCTCTCCGTGCCACCAATGTTGGGAAAGGGAAAGGTCAATAAGCTTGGCAGTGATGTTGCAACTCATTTCCACAGCTGAGTTAACTGGAGCAACGTGAAATAAGTGTCTTGCTCAAGAACACAACACATAGTCCGGTCCAGGAATCGAACTCACAACCTCACGATTGCAAGCTTGACACTAACCACTGAGCCATGCACCTTCAGTGTCATAATAATAATAATAATACTGGTTTCAAATTTTGGTGCAAAGCCAGTAATTTTAAGGAAGGGGATTTGTCAATACCATCAACCCCAGTATATGACTGGTACTTTATTGTATCTTCCTGAGAGGAATAAATGACAAAGTTGACCTCAGTGGAATTTGAACTCAAACTCTAAAGCATTTCATCCAGGATGCTTATAATTCTGCCACCTTTGTAATAATAATAATAATAATAATAACAATTATAATAACAATAATAATAATAATAATAATAATAATAATAATAACAATAACAATTATAATAACAATTATAATAATAATAATAATAATAATAACAATTATAATAATAATAATAATAATAATAATAATAATAATAATAATAATAATAATAACATTATAATAATAATAATAATAATAACAATTATAATAATAATAATAATAATAAACAATTATAATAATAATAATAATAATTAATAATAATAATAATAACAATTATAATAATAATAATAACAATTATAATAATAATAATAATAATAACAATTATAATAATAATAACAATAATAATAATAATAACAATTATAATAATAATAATAATAAAATAATAATAATAATAATAATCCTTTCTACTATAGGCACAAGGGCCTGAAATTTGGGGGAGAGGGCTAGTCGATTTCATCGACCCTAGCATGTAACTGGTACTTATTTAATCAATCCCTAAAAGAATAAAAGGCAAGGTGGTGGTGGTGGTGGTATTAATTGTAGTAGTAGTAGTAGTAGTAGCAGCAGCAGCAGCAGTAGTAGTAGTAGTTTCTACCATAGGCAATGGACATTAATTCTGTCATAGAATACATACAACTTTACTGATACACCCCACCCCTCACCCCCATCCATTATCTGACTTTGATATATTCTAATCAACTCCAGAGAGATGAAAGACAGAACATCAGTGAAAGTCTGAGCTCAGAGCAGAGAGACACATAAATATTACAAACCATTTTCACCAATGCTCTACCATTTCTCTCAATTCACCACCACCACCACAATAATAATAATAATAATAATGCACTGCTAACATCATCATTGTTGTTTAACGTCCACTTTCCATGCTGGTATGAGTTGGAGAGTTTGACTGAGGTCTGGAGAGCCAGAGGACTGTGCCAGGCTCCAATCTGATCTGGCAAGGTACTTCTACAGCTGGATGCCTCTCTCACTCAATAATAATAATAATAAAAATCCTTTCTACTGGAAGCACAAGGCCTCAAATTTGGGGGAAATGATTAAGTCAACTGCATTGTCCAGTGTGTCCTACCTTTTTGTTTTTTGAGAATCTTAAGATGCTAGAGTACAAGAGATCTGAGGGAAATTTGGCTGCTATTTCTGACTTATTCACTGAGTCAAGGATAGATGACTGAGATAATAAATTACTAGATAAGAAGCGAAAGGGGTCAGCAGTTATATCCTGTCATTAGTCCTGCATTTAACCCAAATATTCTGTTCTATGTTCAAACAGGCCATAATTGGCCTCTCACACCTACCCTGCTATGTCATTCTAAAAATAAACAATTCACATCATCAAAATTTCAAAGCTGTGACATAATGAATGATTAATTAAAAACAATGTGAATTAAAAAGCATTATATTTGATGGAGTAATCTGAATGCTAAAAGGTTAAGCCCATAGCCAAAGAATTTAGTTCCCAAAAGCTAAACCCACTTAGCTTTATATAGGTTCTGTTCACGGTTGTTGCACTGAAATGATTGATGGTTGTTCCCATGGCCTCTACAGAGGGTAATTGTTCCAATCAAAAAGACTGCCACTAATAGATCATCATCATCATATCTAGAGAGAGATTAACCTTTTTGGCCATTGCCAGTGCTGCCTGATTGGCCCTCGTGCCGATGGCACATAAAAAGCACCCACTACACTATTGGAGTGGTTGGCATAGGAAGGGCATCCAGCTGTAGAAACTCTGCCAGATCAGATTGGAGTCTGATGCAGCCAGCTGGTTTGCCAGACCTCAGTCAAATCATCCAACCCATGCTAGCATAGAAAGCGGATGTTAAACGATGATGATGATGATGATGATGATAGCAACCAGCCAGGGACCCAACCTGATTCTACAATACAAACTTCCTGATTTAAAAGGATTTATGTCAAAATATTCCATTAAAATCCCACGTTAATTTATGTTCCAAACACCAGCTTAATAAGGGTCATTATGCCAATAATAATAAACACATGCGCTGGTTCAATATCACTTCTTTAAACAAAGTACTTTACCGAATTTCACATTATTTTCAAAATTAATTGAAACAAAAGCAGTTCACTTCAACAGATATAGAGTAATGGAAAGGTCAGTCTCTCATCCATTTGACACAACAGAAACAAGAGATTAAGTACTGGCAAGGATCAATTTATATTTTTTTGGCATAAAAGATGGACAGGCATTTTGAATACACCCCAATTTCAGCAGTGCATATTCAGAAAAATTATAACCCAATTTCACATACAGGACCCATATATAACCCACACAGGGCCCATATATGAACCACACAGCACCCATATATGACCCACACAGGACCCATAAATGAACCAGAGGGCCCATATATGAACCACACAGAACCCATATATGACCCACACAGGGCCCATAAATGAGCCACAGGGCCCATATATGAACCACACAGGGCCCATAAATGAACCACAGCACCTATACAGAACTCATATAAGACACATACAGAACCAAAAAGTGCATCTTATGCCTTCGAATACAGTAGCTACTGTGTATGCACTTGGTCTGAATGAAATCAATAGCTTTTTCTCCTTTCACTTACAGAATATTTTCAGAAAGAGAGAAAGACAGACAAACAGGCAGACAGACAGACAGACAAGCAAGTAGCATGAATTGGACAACGAAAAATCTGGGAGGGAAGAAATAGGGAGAGGGTTTGTTTGTAGATTGACAACAAATTATTAAGGAGTAAATTGTACAATTTTGGACAATTGATACAGAAAGAGATAAAAGACAGACAAAAACCAGAAAAGGAAGGAATGAAAATGGTAAGAAGGATATCTACGACTAGAAAAATAAGAGTCAATCTTACCAATACAAAGAGATCAATACTAAATGCGTTATCAAAGGTCAGCGGTTATTAAGAACCTATACTCGATGTATAAAGGTCAGTTTATGTAAAGAGACCATACTCTCTGATAGATTAAAGGTTAGCGATCAGGAAGAGTAAATTCATCATCATCATCGTTTAAGATCTGTTTTACATGCTGACATGGGTTAGATAGATGAACAGGAACCGAAGAAGCAGAAGACGGTGCCAAGCAGCAATGTCTGCTTTGGTGCCAACCACTTCACAGAGTTTACTGGGGAGGATTTTTCCATGGCAGTGACCCTCTCGAGGTTATCAAGTAATTTTGGAAGATAAAAACCCAGGTGTGGTAAGTACCTTGCTTACCAACCACATGGTTCCGAGTTCAGTCCCACTGTGTGGCACCTTGGGCAAGTGTCTTCTACTATAGCCTCGGGCTGACCAAAGCCTTGAGTGGATTTGGTAGACAGAAACTAAAAGAAGCCCATCGTATATATGTGTGTGTGTGTGTGTATATATATATATATATATATATATGTGTGTATATATATATATATGTATGTGTGTGTGTATGTTTGTGTGTCTGTGTTTGTCCCTCAACATCGCTTGACAACCGATGGTGGTGTGTTTACGTCCCCATAACTTAGCAGTTCGGCAAAAGAGACCAACAGAATAAGTACTAGGCTTACAAAGAATAAGTCCTGGGGTCGATTTGCTCGACTCGAGGTGGTGCTCTAGCATGGCCACAGTCACATGACTGAAACAAGTAAAAGAGTATGTGAATCAGGTATAGTACTGAAGGAGGTGAAGAGGTATGATAGGGGGAAGGACAGGAATGTGGGCCCTGCTGAAGAAGAGAGATGTGTGGCTTCCACAACTAGAAACAGTGTAAGAGAAAGAGAGGGGGGAGAGAGATAGTGAGGGCATCCCCTCAAGGTAAAAGATGGATACAGGAGAGGGAAAATACAAACAGAAGGGTAAGTTGGCAAGAATGTGAAAAGAGCAAGACAAGATTAGGGGTGGAGAGTGAATAGAGCACAACATGGAAGCAGAGTCAATGGTAAATATCAGTTTGAGAGGGAGAGAGTGAAGTAAATAGGAGTGAGTTAGGGGGAGGTGATAAAGGACAGTAAAAAGTAGGGGAGATAAATAGTATCATTTACAGCAGCAGAATGAAGTGCACAGTAGTTAGAAGAGGGATGGAGGGATGGATGTTAAAAGCTGAGTTGTTGGGGAAACACTGACAGGACTTCATTAAATATGAGGTTGGTGAGTATAACGAACGTAGACAAATCAGTCACACCAGATTTTAGATTCTGAGGCTTCACCACTGAAACTTATTTGGACATAATTCCGAATTCTTCAAATCAGTCAAAGAACTTGTTGCTACCATTCTTGTGGTAATCTCAACCTTTGACAATTCAAAGAAACCAATGTCACGATGTGAAGAAATAAATAGTTTGGAAGTGATTGCGATTCAATAAATTCTAATTCATTTGCTTTTCGTCTGTCATTTAATTTTCTTTCGTCTTCAACTTGTTTTATTAACAAGGAGGACTGCAGTCCGCCAGATCAATAAAGTGTTCGGCTATGAATTAGATGATGAACACTTTAATCTGGTCACTGGCAGCTGTGATGTCGCAAATCAAGACACTTCCTATACAAAATCTGACAAACTTTTAACCATAAACAATACAGTTAACAACAGGGAGGGGGTAAAATCCACTGGAGAGGAGGAGGAGGTAGAGTTCGCAAGAGAGAAGGAGGAAGAATGAATTCAGCAGAGAGGAGGTAGTAGTTATGCAAGGGAGGGAGTGGTCATGAGAGTGAGAGGCAGAGTTATAATGAACAACAAAAGTAACTCTGTAAAACTGCATTTTATTAGTTTCTTGTGCAAGAATCAAATTTATCAGGTCAGGTGGTCACTTCAAAATTCTTTAACACTTTGTGCTTTTAGTAGCAACCACAATTAGACAGGATTTTGAACTCGTAATGGTGTGATTGGTAAGATAAAATCTGGAATCAAAAATAAACTGAGAGAAGTGCAGGCGTGGCTGTGTGGTAACAAGCTTGCTTCCCAATCACGTGGTTCCTGGTTCAAACCCACTGTGTGACACCATGTGCAAGTGTCTTCCACTATAGCCTCAAGCCAAACAAAACCTCGTGAGTGGGTTTGGTAGAAGGAAACTGAAAGAAGCCTCTTGTGTGTGTGTGTGTCTGTCCCCTACCACCACTTGATAACTGGTGTTGGTGTGTTTACATCCCTGTAACTTAGCAGTTCAGTAAAAGAGACCAATAGAACCAGTACCAGGCTTTAAAAAAAAAAAAATGTACTAGGGTTAATTCATTTGACCAAAAGACGAAAAGTTAAAAGCAATGCTCCAGCATGGCCAGAGTCTAAAAACAAAAACAAGTGTGATATAAACGATAAAAAGATAAACATCAACAATAATAAATAAAATAATAAAAAAAAGGGGGAGAATTCATAAAATGACAAATAACTGAAATGAAATGAAATGTGTGGAGTACAAAATGTAAACATCTCGGGGCTCTTGCACCTAAATGGAGACCAGAAGATGAAGGAGTTGTTTGAATTCTGTACTATTGGCTTAAATAATCAAGGATACTGATGCA
This sequence comes from Octopus sinensis, assembly GCF_006345805.1. Taxonomy (NCBI): domain Eukaryota; kingdom Metazoa; phylum Mollusca; class Cephalopoda; order Octopoda; family Octopodidae; genus Octopus; species Octopus sinensis. The sequence goes on along the minus strand of NC_043000.1, from coordinate 25,958,159 downwards.
ACCAACCATTTGACCTCTTCAAAAAGAGACGAAACAAACAGTGATAAATTATTATCAATAAATATTTTAGTAGATTAAAAAGCCATTAAGATAATTGTTTAATGGACTGCTTTTAATTACTCCAAGTCTGTTTTTAAATTATCATTTTTAAAAAGATGAATATTAAAGATATGCTTAGTATTTTATAGACTGGTAAAATTATTATTATTACTATTATTAAGGTGGCGAGCTGGCAGAAACGTTAGCATGCCAGGCGAAATGCTTAGCGGTATTTTGTCTGTCTTATATTCTGAGTTCAAAGTTTGCCGAGGTTGACTTTGCCTTTCATCCTTTCAGGGTTAATAAATTAAGTACCATTTGCACACTGGGGTAGATCTAATCGACTAGCTCCATCCCCCAGTAGAAAGGATTATTATCATCATTATGGCTGCAAGTTGGCAGAATCACTAGCAGGCCAGACAAAATACTTAGTGGCATTTTGATATCCTTACGTTCTGTGTTCAATGTCTTTACTCACAGAATGCAAACAAATTAATTCCAAACAAGTTGAATTAAAGAAGAAACAAACTTAAAAGACAAAATATAATATGGAAGTGAAATAAGTTTGAAATTCAAATGTTCTCAAAGTAAGGAGTGAAAGACAACTGCAAAGGTGGATAAACTTTTCTACTCAAGGCACAAGGCCCGAAATTTTGGAGGAGGGGGGCCAGTCAATTAGATCAACCCCAGTACACAACTGGAAGTTAATTTATCGACTCTGAAATGATGAAAGGCAAAGTCGACTATGGCAGAATTTGAACTCAGAGCGTAAAATCAGACGAAATACTGCTAAGCATTTGGTCCAGTGTGCAAACGATTCTGCCAACTCACTGCTTTACCAAAGGTGACTAAAGGACACAGGCTGGGCTGTGTAATTGAGAACCTTGTGTGCCAACAAACTGGTATTAAGTTCAATCCCACTGTGTGGTACTTTGAACAAGTCTCCTATTATAGTTCCAGGTTGACTATAAAGCCTTGTGAGTAGATCTGGTTGGTAGAAACCGTAAGAAGCTGGTCATGTGTGTGTGCCTTTGCCTAGACATCACACAGTCATTTTAAATAAGCATCACAACCACATAAGTGAGGATGTTCATTTCCAGTCTCCAGTGAAAATTAAGTCTAGCTATGGGAAAATACTGTGGAGCACATAGCTTAGTGCAGTGGTTCCCAAACTTTTACAGGCTGCCACCCCTTTGGCACCCAGGCCACATTACTAGCACCACCACTCTCTAACTTACCACCACAAACAAAGACCACTTCCTGAAGCAAATTCAAAGCAACTGCATTTCACAAATAAAACTTAAACCTAATTAACCGATTATTTTTGTTGTTTTTACATCAATTGCTACCCAATTACCACCCCACTTTTCTTCAATGCTCCCACTTTGGAAACCACTTGCTTAGTGGATAGGGTGTTGATTGGAAGATTGTAGTTTCAATTCCTGGACCAGGTGATGCAGTGTGTTCTTGAGCAAGACACTTCATTTCACGTTGCCCCAGTCCATTCAGCTGGCAAAAATGAGTAATCCTGTGACAGACCAGGGTGCCATCTAGTGAAGAATATATATCTGCCAGAGAAACCAAAAAACTGGCCCTATGCCCCTTGCAGAGTAATGGGGACTAACCATAAGGGAAAATATTACCCAGCTTGGAAACACATGAAAGACATCCAACACTACATCTTCTGTAAATTCCATCTGACCCATGCCAGCATGAAAAAATGGATGTTAAATGATGATGATGGGATTGGTGTGTCCTTTCCAAGTACATTCCAAGTACAACAAAAGTGGTATTGCTGTTCCCAAAAAAAGATTTGAAATTAGTCTAATGACTTGGACCACTTAATTAATCCCACTTAATTAATTAGTGGAGATTAATTACAGTAGAGATAATAATGTGGATTCCGTAGATTGGTAAAAGACGACACAGTGGTATTTCGTCTAATTGTTTGAATCATGTTGTTTTCGGTTTACTAACCTCTGTAGGGTTTGAACTTAAAAATGTTGGGGAACGTGACTAAATACTTCCGGACATTTAGTTCAGTGCTGCACTGTTTTCACTATTTCACCATTATTCATCCTCTCCTCTATCCAAGCGAATAATTAAGCCCCTATGTGGTCTCTTGATCTGTTAGAAATAGCAGTCAAACCGCCCTCTAATTGCACATAAGCAGCTTAACCCTTTGCCATATTTCTTTAGCAGCCATGCATCCTATATGATACAGATTCCCAGTTTTTGGCAACCAATAGAGTAATTTGGGACCTGTGAAAGGGAAGCCTTATATTGATTGGAATGTATGAAACAAGGGCTACCGTGTGGCACAACACTCAAAAGGAACCCACTTTGCCTCTCTGAGGCCCAATGCTCAAAAGGAACTCACCCACCTCACTTCCATGAGGCCTAACACTCAAAAGGAACTTACCTACCTCATTACCGTGAGGCTCAACATTCAATAGGAACTCAACCACTTTGCCTCTGTGAGGCCCAACGCTCGAAAGGAACTCAGTCACTTGGCCTCCACAAGGCCCAAAATTACTCAGAAATAAAGGCATGGATGACACAAACAAGTACCAACATATGGATTATAAGTTCTAATCACAGCATGTATTTGCCAGTGTCTATGCACCAAACAATTATATACTACATCAATCAAGTTGATTTATACAGCAGAAAGTTTTTTGATCAGATATCATTTTATTCTTTATTCACACAGCTCAATATATGAGTCGAGTAGCTCCAAGGATTTCAAACTTCCAATAATTGTTTTCACAAGGTGTTTTTTAAAAACTTTTCTTTTCATCTTGGAAAAGGTATAGCAGTATTTTCCATTTCCTCTTTATTGTACCGCCACTAATACCTGCACGTGAAATCATTACAACCATTCCAGGTAATTTTTACGGCTACGTTAATTTGCGCTCTAGCTGTTAACATTATAAGGAGATCAAAAATGGTGATGCTTAGAGATGGATTGAACTTGGCAACTTTTAAAGACACCTACTCTAAAGCATAGAGTAGGCTGGAACCGAAATGCATAAAGCTAAAAGAATGATTGGTTGATTGATGTGTACACAGTGATCAATGAATTCTGGCCGATCGTCTACAGACGAAGGGAAAGAGAAATTTGGGAAATGATTCCTACAAGAAATGAAGACGAAATGTAACACAGGTACACACACACGCTTACACACAACACACATACGCTCACTCACACAAACACACATACGCTCACATACTGTTACACTCACACGCCCTCACACACACATGTGCTCTCTTTGTCTCTCTCTGTTTCTCTTTCACTCACACACACATACATATGCACTCTTTCTCTCTCTCCCTCTCTCTCTCCTTCTCTCTTTCTCTCTCCTTCTGTCTTTCTCTCTCTCCTTCTGTCTTTCTCTCTCTCTCTCTCTCTCTCTCACTCACACACACACACACACACACACACACACACGCACACACACACATGCTGACATACCTTAAAATATTCAGAAACATCAAATGTGCTTAATAATTCGTAGTAGCAGAGGTCGAAATGGAGAGGGGGTGGGGGTGGGGAAGAGTGAAATTCAACAGCATTTCACATGGTCAATAATTCTCAAAAGGTAAAAATTGACACCTTTTGAGAGATATAAGATCAATAAAATTTACAGGCAACAAAAACAAAAAAAAAAAAAACAAGAAGGAAGAAATCAATATCATTAGATGAGAGACGAGTGATGGTATGATTGGTATGATGGTAGGTCTGATAGACTCTGGAGAGATTATGCAACACCAAATGTAATTGATATTCCTTTGTAAGAATCACATAAAATAACCATCATCTACCATTAACACAATGGTCTCTAATCTTTCCAACGCCTAACTTAATAACCAATCCATTTAGATGCATCTCGTGCACTTAACTCTCATTCTCCGGTGGCAGTCACCTACACTGGTATCACACCTATCAGATCTTGCGTTAAACATTTTATTTAATCTTTCTTCTCCATAGCTGCAGGCATCTGGGAACTCCTCCGCCTTAATAATATTAACCTCAAACAGCTGGAACTGGTCGTTAACTTTACTAACCTCATTCAGTTATCTCCATCCTGCAGTCACAGAATGAATGAATGAATAAATAAATAAATAAACGGTATGTTCCTGTGAAAAGCCGCAGCAGATAAGCTAATCTTTGTGGTGGGACATCCAACTGTAGTAGATGCAGTTGATATCTTCAGGAGAGAGCATCTCATTTCAAACAGCCGTCATGAGAATCGGTGGAATGGCTGAGTGTAACACCAGATATTATCAAAGAACAACATACGATGAATTAATAGCAGATACAGGGGAAATAATAGGAACATAATCAATAAGTTATTAGATTGCCTGCTAAGGAGTTTTTATCTTCAACTTAAGAAAAAAAATATAAGCAAGCAGATGTGGCAGTGTGGTAAAAAGCTTGGTTCCCAACCACATGGTTCTGGGTTCAGTCACACTGCGTGGCACCTTGGACAAGATTACCTGCTAAGGAATTTTTATCTTCAACTTAAGAAAAAAAGTATAAGCAAGCAGATGTGGCAGTGTGGTAAGAAGCTTGGTTCGCAACCGCAGGGTTCTGGGTTCAGTCACACTGCGTGGCACCTTGGACAAGTGAGTGTCTTCTACTATAGCCTCAGACCAACGAAAGCTTTGTGAGTGAATTTGGCAGACGGAAACTGAAAGAAGCCAGTCATGTGTGTGTGTGTGTGTGTGTGTCCCACCACCACTCATGTTCTTGTCCCCATAACTTAGCAGTTCAACAAAAAAGACCAAGAGAATAAGTACAAGGCTTTTAAAAACAGTAAGTATTATGGCCAATTCATTCAACTAGTAAGTTTTCAAGTGTTGCCCCAGTATGGCCACAGTCTAATGACTGAAACAAATAAAAGAAGCTCCTCAAAAGTATGGTCTCAAATTCAGTACCAATACATGACACCTTGGGCAAGTGTCTCCACTATAAGCTCCAGACTAGGCAAAGTCTAGTGAGCAGATTTCGTAGATGGAAACTGAAAGAAGCCTGTCATAAATGGTTATATATGTATGTGTGTTTGTAAAAAAGTAAAACATCATACAATCAGTGTTGCTCACTTCCAGTCTTCTGTGAAAAACATGGGTGGTCATGGGGTAATATTAGCTTGCTTGGAGACGGACGAGGGTTAGCAATAGGAAGGGCATCCAGCCCCACAGAAAATCTGATTCAACAAATTCTGTCTAATCCATGCAAGCAAGGAAAAGTAGAATGGTGAATGATGATGATGATGACAAATAATCGTAATAGATCTCAGCATTCTGTAAATAGAAAGATCTATCTAGCATCGTTGGAAATCTACAGAAGCTGGAATGAAGTAACTGTCCAAGGAATCCCTGTGGTTCAAAGATGGATAATGAAACATCTGAGATAGTCACCGAAAGATAACAAACAGCACGCATAGAGAAAAACATGCAATAAATAATAGCTACGATGGAAAATAATTTAAAACACAGGCAGAGCAGATACTGTGAGGAGATAACTGGCAACTACAGTCAATAAAAACCAACAACAGCGAAATTTATCTGAGAGGAAAATCTGAATAAAATGTCTAATTTTATATCTTTTTTTTTTATTTTTATTTTTTCTATATGAATATTAATTTAAATTAAATTTTCAATATTACTTTTAACCACCGCAGAAATTAATGGAAATAAATAAAATAAACAAAGCATAAACAAGGATAAAAATCAATAAAACAGCCCATCAATGTAGTTGATTAAATACGAAAATACTTGCTCAATCTCGTTATTATAATCATTCATCTTTGGTTAATCTACTGATTGTGTTAGTGAACGTTGCATGCAATAAGAGCAAAGCTGAAATCATAATCCAATAAAATGGACAATTGGCAATCGCAGATTTAACGAACTTTTAATGATGTTTGATTTTAAGTTTGATGCAAGAATACACTAATTCTTAAACTGCTTGAAAGCATCTTAATGTTAATCCACTCGGTGAAAGATTAATTTCATTTTGTTTTGGTTTTGATCAAGGAGGGGAGGATTGTTGTTTTTTTTTTTGTTTGTTTAGATTTTTTTGTTTTTGTTTTCAAGACACATGTAACATCTGATTGTATCAGAATGGAGTACAAGTAACCTATTAAAGAATCGCCGCCGTCATCGTCATTTGACATCCGCTTTTCCATGCTTGCATGTGTTGGACAGAGTTTATTAAGGCAGATTTTCTACAACCAGATGCCCCCTTTTGTTACCAACCCTCACTTATTTCCAAGCAAGGTAATATTCCCCCACCCCACTGGTTAGACATGTTTTTGCAGAAGATTGGAAATGAATGACACTGCTTGTATGACAGGGACACTCATTTACAACTATCACACTATGTCAAAACAAAGAAACACATACACACACTCATACATACATACATTGTGTATTGTGTATTGAGGGAGAATTTGAGAAATAGAGGAATTAGATGCAGTAAGAAAAGAGACAGGTTTGGTCATGTGATGTGGATGGATGAGGGCAGTTGCATGAAGAAGTACCAATTACTTAAAGCAGAGAAAACTTGTGGAAGAGGGAAACTCAGGAAGATATAGGATGAAGTTTTGAAGGCTGATCTCGAAAGGCTGAGTCTTATGAAGAGGAGAGAGGACAGAAATGCAGCACATTGCTGTACTTGAGAAAATCTGCCCACCACAACAGAATTAAGATTCTAAACTTAAGGTGCCATATACAAAACACTCAGTACACTCTGTGGAGTGGTTGACCTTGCCACTTCCTATCAAGCAGTTCAACCCATGCCAGCATGGACCATGGACATTAACTGGTGATGATGATGATGATATATATATATATATATATATATAGTTGATTTTCTATGTACGCTGGTGTCACACAAAAAGTACCTATGCTGGGAGGGGCCACATAAAAAGCACCCAGTACACTCTGCAAAGTGATTGGCACTAGGAAGGGCATCCAGCCAAAGAAACCTCTCCTAAACAGACGATTGAATCCTAATGCAGCTCTCCGACATGCCAGCTCCTATCAAGTCATCCAACCCATGCCAGCATGGAAACAGACATTAAATGATGATGAAGATATATATGGGCTTCTTTCAGTTTCTGTCTACCAAATCCACTCTCAAGACTTTGGTTGGCCAGGTAAAACACAGTGTGAATGAACCTGGGACCATGTGGTTGGAAAAGCAAACTTCTTAACCACATCATCATCATCATCATCGTTTAACGTCCGCTTTCCATGCAAGCATGGGTTGGACGAATGACTGAGGGCTGGTGAACCAGATGGCTGCACCAGGCTCCAGTCTGATCTAGCAGAGTTTCTACAGCTTGATGCCCTTCCTAATGCCAACCACTACTAATAAGAGTAAAATAGAAGAGGAGAAAAATGAAAAGAAAGAAAGTGACAAGAAGGGGATGGGGCAGTGTTCTGGAATGTGGAACCATATTCTGAATGAATGGAATGCAAATAACTTTACCGAATTTACTCAAGGAACATATCAAGGCCACATACTACCTAGAAGCTTCCAATCCCAAGTCAGACCAAGCTGAAGGAATTTTGATATTTCCATTGTAACACTGAAGTTCTTTAACAGCAACAACAACAATAATAAGGGAAAAGAAAGAAGGGGGGGGACTGAAAGAAGAAAAGGAAAGAGAAAAGAAACAAGAGGTGCAGGCATGGCTGTGGTAAGAAGCTTGCTTCTCAACCATATGCTTCCAGGTTCAGTCCCACTGCATAGCACCTTGGGCAAGTGTCTTTCTACTACAGCATCAGGTCAATCAAAGCCTTGTTGGTGGATTTGATAAACGGAAACTGAAAGAAGCCCATTGCACACATGTGTGTGTGTATGCTTATATGTACATTTATGTGTGTATCTTTCTGTCTGTTTGTCCTCCAACACTGCCCGACTACCAATGTTGGTGCGTTTTTGTCCCTATAACTTAGCAGTTCAGCACAAGAGACCAATAGAATAAGAAGCTGGCTTTAAAACAAAAAAAAGTACTAAGGTTGATTCCTTCAACTAAAAATCATTCAAGGTGGTGCCCCAACATGGCCAAAGTCTAATGACTGAAACAAGTAAAAGATAAAAGACAAAGAGAGAGAAAAAAGATGAGAAAAAAGTGGAGAAACAAATGAAGAAGAAAAATAAAAAAAAATAACAGGAATAAAATAGAACAAAAAAGGTGACAAAAGAATTGATTCTTGAGGAATTACAGAATTTTTTTGGTAAATTCATTTGAGATTGGAAAGCAAAATGAAATTTATTTCTGCTAAAAGTTGGACATGAAAAATAATAAAGTGAGAAAGCCAATAATGAAATTATTATCAAAAAGAAAGATAAAAAGAAACACTGAGAATACAGAATAAAGTAAACAAAATGAAATAAAATTAATAAACAAATCTTATTAGATGAAAAGATGAAAGAATATAACAAAAATTCGTTGAATGAAAAGACATTTAAGACTTTAATTATCAAAACATTTCTGATTATTAAATTAAAAACACAAAAAGAAACACACACACACACAAAGTCATCAATACACATAAACAATGATCTGTGAAAATTTGAAAGGGAAATTTTGGTTAAATCATATACAAAATCTAAATGACAACATCATGTGATCACTGATTTCATAGCTGGCAATGACAAATTCTTGATATCAAAGGTGACAATGTCACATGACAGCTGATATTATATAGTGACAATCTCACATGAACAGTAGATATCATAGATGGCAATCTCACATGAACAGTTGATATCATAAATGACAATCTCACATGAATAGTTGATATCATAAATGACAATCTCACATGAATAGTTGATATTATAGATGACAATGTCACAAGATAGTTGATATCATCAGTGACAATGTCACATAAACAATTGATCTCATAGATGACAATGTCACATGAACAGTTAATCTCATAGATGGCAATGTCACATGAACAGTTGATATCATTAAGTGATAATCTCACATGGTAGATGGTTTCAGAGCCAACAATGATCATGTGACAGTTCATTTCGTAAGATGACAATGATCACATGATAGTTGATTTTATATGTAACGAAACCATGGCCAATAGGGAGCTTTTACATAACTGCTTAACCTGCTAGATATAATAGCCAAATCTCATTCAAAATTATATTGTACAATTTAAAAAAAAACACTAAACATTATAGTCCTAGATACACTGTGACTGAATAGAAAAAAACTGATAAAATGCCCTTCGTCAATAATCCTGCTCAATCAGAGCTGACTGAGTATTTAACAACAATGGTCTTTTAGGATTAATGTTGCTGCAACTACAACAGCATTGGCCAAGTAAGTCCTGATTAAATCAGGACCATCTCCTGTGAATAATCAAAGAAAAATACATGATGCCCATCCTCCGTCAAACCATCCAACCCATGCCAGCATTGAAAGCGGACATTAAACGATGATGAGGATGATATTGTGTGTGTATGTATATACATATATATTAAAGTTATAAATAAGGGTATCTAAGAGATACCACCATTCGTAAACAACAGATGAGAGTTCTGCAATCACTTGCTGATCAACCTGCACAGGTGATTGGTTTACAGTGATCACATGATCATACTGTACAATTAGCTCATGCCCTCCATCAAATCAACATTGCCAGTGCAGGTGCATGGTGGGCCAAACATCAGATGCCAAACTGACTACAGAACAATATGAAGTGAAGTGCTTTGCTCAGAAACACAATGCACCACCTAGCCTTGCAATTGAAACCACAATCTTGCAATCACGAGTGCAGCAGCCTAACCACTAAGCCACAAACCTTTACTCTATTGCATAAGATCTAAATTACCATGGATTCCCTCCCTATTTATCATCAAATGGCTTTGATTGAACAGGTTGGGTGTGTCTATTGTCAACACCCACATGAGAGAGATTCTCTTCTCAGATTTCATAATAAACAGAGAGCCATTAATGACCACCTGTGCACACATGCAAGTCTATGACTGCTAATTGCTGAAGCAATTATTATTTTTTTTTTCGATAACTCCAGCCCCATCCCAAATTTCTAAACATTGGTAATTTTCTAATAATTATAGAAACCATGATTTTTTTTTTTTAAATTCAACTCATCTTAATTATTGCAGATTATCAAAGTTAATTCTCCTTTTCTCCATAAAACTAGTTCTATCTACCTACATATCAATCAATACTGTTTTTCTTTGATTTTCTTTTGCAACAAAACGAACAGCAATTTTTTGATGAAATATTTCAATCATCTGTAGAATTCCTAACATGTTTTGTAATAAATTAAATTTTCACTTTACAAAGTCAGGTTTCTGCATTCCATCCGATACAATTAAAACGGCAACATGTCACCGTTAGCTGCAACAACTACCATCTTCAGAAACAAATTAATCACTCGGAAAAACATACAGAATACACACGTACAAATAACAAAAATCTGGATTTTTCTTTTTTTGCTGTGTTTTCCCCCTAAAACTAAAAATGTGCGATTGGTTTAAAAATCAAATAACAGACAAAATCAAAGAACACTTTAATTTTGATAAGGAAAAAAACAACAAGCAAACAAAAAACATTACTAAAACATACGTTTTAAAATCTAAAACAAAACTAGACGTGTTTTATAGTTTCTTTACGTATGTTTTGCAAAATACTTGTTTTACAAATTCACTTATAAACTAAGTAGAGGTTGGGGGATAGGGGCGCTTTTCTTTCTTTTTTTTTTTTTATAAACAAATTGCATCAGCGTTTCAATCTTGACACTATGCCATCAAATCAATCGATCAATCAATATTTACTTATCACAAACAAGTGTGATTGTACTGCAGTTCAACTTTCAACAAACAAAAAAAAAAAAAACTTCACCTCCACTAACCTTGCACAACCACCATCCACCCCACCCCACCCCCGAATTCACTGCATCCCAAAAGGGTTTGATGTGCGGGGAAGGGGAAATACTGTGTACTTGCCTTTCCCCCGTTCCTAGTTTGAGACATGGACGAGAAAAAGAGGAAAACACAAGCCTAACGAGAAAATCATTAATGTGAATCAAAAGCACCATGTAGACTGTGTGTGGGGAGGGAGAGAGAGAGAGAGAGAGAGAGAGAGAGAGAAAAAGAGAGAGAGAGAAAAAGAGAGAGAGGGGGGTGTATTTGCTATATCATGTATGAGGAGGCATCCATAAGTCTTGTGCAATCACGGGTGATCTGTATATGTATTGGTCTAACCCTGAGTCGTAGCACCTGTTAGAGACTCAGCTATGGATTAAATACCATGTGAATCACTGCAAGTGAAGAATCACCAGTTCTCATTAAAATTTCTTTCTAGAATATAAACTCATATAATAAAATAAATAAATAAATACAAAAACTCTGAAGCGCAGTTGGTTTCAGGTTATCTTAACCCATTGTGCCACTGGTTTTATAGCTTACTGCACTGAAAAATTGCTTCAGTGTTGTGCAACACTATCTGCTCAAAACAAATTCATGCAACTTCTTGGATTCTTTGAATGTTTGTATGGGTTTGCTGAGTTTAGGAAACGGTCTTACTCAATCGCAAACTGACTTATACCAGAAACCCACATGTAAGCAGCATTGTCTGCATTTGAAAATGTGCATGCTGTCAGCTAACCATGTCTCGGTGTTGCATATTCTTCATGTAAACTTGTCTTCAGCAATCCTCAGCCTCTCCTCGTCTTTCTAAACCCTTGTCTACTTCCCTGATGAAGAATTTAGTAAAATAACTGCCGTTATTGAGTTGATGCTTGAAATATAAATTAACAGGAAATTTTGAAGAAATATTTTTAATTCAGATCACTTTAAACATTCATCATTATCATCATCATCATCATCATTTAATGTCCATTGTCTATGCTGGCATGGGTTGGACAGTTTGACCAGGGCTGGTGAGCTGAGGGGCTGCACCAAACTCCAGTATAATTTGGTATGGTTTCTACAGCTGGATACCCTTCCTAACACCAACCACTCCAAGAAAGCAACAGGTGCTTTTGTGCACTACCAGTATGGGTACCCGTTGCATGACACCAGTATCTGCCATATCTACGATTTCACTTGGCTTGATGGGTTTTCTACTCAAGCACAGCATATTGCCAAAGGTCTCGGTCATTTGTCATTGCACCCGTGAGGCCCAACACTCAAAAAAGGTATATACATATTGAAAAGGTATATACATAGTTACTCTTTATTTGTTTTTGTGTACAGTGGTTGGTAGTTAAAGTACTTCAGTACACATCAACAGATCATAAGTTCAAACCTTACTAACCAATGCAGGACCTTTTATGTGGTCACTCAACTTGTTCAAAACCTCCCACAAATCACAATACTGTCTTTAAAAAAAAAATAGTTATACACTGGATGATGTAGTCCTAGATACACTATCCTAAATAAAAGACTAGGTGGTCAAGGACAACTTTAATTATAGTTATCAAGAACAACTTTAATCAACAGAATTAACCTGAGGTTAAACAACTTCACTACTTCACAATGTCTTTTTTTTAATCAAAGGAGATAAATCTAAATAGTCTTCATTAATGTAGCTAAAAATAGAGAGAAATAACAAAATTTGTAACTGAGTCTATGGCACACAATGCTCTCTCTCTCTAATTCTGTTGCTCCTTTTTCTCTCATCCTATCTCCACTGCATCACTTTCTCCCATCCTGCCCTTATGTCTTTCATTTTGTTTTTCTATTCAGTCTACTTACCAACAACCAGTGTGTAGCAGCCCATCACTGCCTTATTACCATATTGTCCCTGATAATCTGTTTTTCCAATGTTTTATCCCTTTTGATGCCAACCCTGATTCTATGATACAAATTAAAATCATCCATCAAAATTTCATGTTAAAAACACCAATTTAAAAAATGACAGCTATTTCACTAAACATTTTATTATTTTCAAACAATTTGAAACAAAGAAAGCAATCTATTCCCACAGAAACATGATAATAAAAGGGTTAAAGAAATCTATTTCAAAAGCTTATGAATCTCCATCACGAACAAATACCTGTGCTCATCAAAGAAAGCCACCATTATTTGCTTCAGTTCACAATTCCTTAGTTCTATGACTCAGCTTCTCACCCGCACCTGTCATCCAGTAACATGGAGGAAGGATACAAAATGGGTCGGATTACTGAAATTTGGCAAAAACCATCAGGCAAGTTTCCCATGGAGGTGTCGGTGATGCTATTTGTAAGCACTTTTACGTTAGCTACATAGCTTATGGTTGCAATAGAAAGAGGGTGTCATGGAATTTGGCAAGGAATAGCACAGGGCAGATTAGAAAGTGTCACAGTGTATGGTTAGGCATGCCGCTAAACCTAAAATATTTCCAGAAAAAAAGGTGGATGTGGAGAGGTGTAATAAAAATATAAAATGGTACTTTTCCTACTTTCCTGTGGGTGGTCATGATTGTCAGATATGCAATGCAAACATTAGCAGATTAAAAACACTGATAGAAAAAGAATACAGTTTTGAAAGAAATAGAAAAAAAAAAGAACTAAAGAAATTTGAGGGTGCCATCAATCAAAAAAATGTTGAAAAATATTGGTATAAAAGTCTGAAGGTAAGAATTAATCATTTCTTTGACAAACATATTGTTATATCAAAAAAGAAAAACAAGAATAACATCGAAGCAGACAGTCAGATTTAATCTTTTAATATCCTTTCTTTTTAACACTGTGAAAGTATTTCAGCAACCTCTGTGCACTTGCTTTTCAAAGAAATTCCATTGTTGAAGAAATCAATAAATTCTGACAAATAAATAAAATGGAAGACATAATAGAGTGAAAGGAAGGTTTGGGTGTTGACCAGAAGATCAGGGGTTCAAGCTTTACTCAATCTCAATTGTTATACTCCCCTTCAGACAAAGTGCTACTTGCCTTGTCAAACAATGTTAGTATTACAGAAGAGAGGTGCAACCATTTGTAGTGAATGCTTGTTTGTAATTATTTAAAGATTAGGACTAAGAAAAAATACAACTAACCAAATCAATTAAGCACCAACCAAACCAACAACCAATGATTTATAGTCTGACACAGGTATAAGCTGTGTCTTTAGCAAAGTCTCTCGTTTCTGTAGATTATCAAGCTACAGATAGGTACCAGGCCAAGGCAATACAGCCGTATGTCTATAAACAACTCCACACTTTGATATATAACCACCAAATGTTTATTAGCTTACACTTCTGAACAAAAACTCTCAATGGCAAAGTCTACTAAACCATATATAGATACCGTGCAAGAGAGGTTAGGCCAACCAAAAGCCTTGTGAGTGGATTTAGTAGATGAAAACTGAAAGACACCCATTGTGTATATATATATATATGTGTGTGTGTATATATAAGTGTGTGTGTGTATATATGTGTGTGTGTGTGTGTATGTATATATTTAAGTATGTATGCATTCCTGTGTGCATGCATTTTTCTGTTTGTTTGTTCTTCACCTCCCACCCTAACCATCGCGCTTGACAACCGATACTGGTATGTCTACTGGGGTTGATTTCTTCAACTAAAACCCTTTAAGGTGGTGCTCCAGCATAGCTGCAGTCTAATGACTGAAACAAGGAAAATAATAAAAGTGTGTGTGTATATATAATATATATATATATAAAGGTGAGCTGGCAGAATCGTTAGCACGCTGAACAAAATCCTTAGTGGTATTTTACCCGTCACTACTTTGAGTTCAAATTCCACCGAAGTCAACTTTGCCTTTTGTCCTTTCAGAGTTGATAAATTAAGTACCAGTTACATACTGGGGTTGATCTAATTGATCTTCTTCACATAATAGTCACTGTCTAGCTACTTTGTCAGTTCACTTGCACTGCTTTAAATTCCAATTCTATCCTGACAATATTTCTAATAAAGTACCCAGTCCCAGTATTTAATACATTTTGGAAAATAATCGATAAATCCGCAGGATTTAGTATAACAACTATTATTTATTCATTATTTAGCTGATACTCGGCGCACAACTTAAAAGGTTCCTACATGAAATTATGATAGGAAGTTTTAATTTAAATATTAACATTTTAAAAGGAAAAGTCTCAGGTGGATTGTTGTTCAATGAATTAACTCACTCCTCTTCAATCACTAAAGATCATTAGCAACGATTCTTGTTTATGTTCAGTTATTATGTAACATCAAACAAATAGTTCATACAGCTCGTCTTCTGATCAAAGAAACCCTTTCCACTCTAGTGACAGTGTTATTAACACCTCTAATTACAAAGGTATTAGCACCATTAATACCTTGCTAATTACATCACCTATTTAACAGAAATATTTCCATCCATTCTGTTTGTATGTTGGAAGGGTCATTGTGCCAATAACAAACACACACACTGGTTCTGTTTCACTAGGCCATGTCACTGAAAAGGTCATGAATGGCGACGAAAGAACTTTGACAAACATAACTGATCAATCGAATTCATCGAATGATTATTCAAAGAATCAATTTGTTAAATGGTTAATCAACTGACAAATACCAGTTGTGAAGCCATCAACAAAGACACACACATACACATATCTATATTTATTTATCTATATACATATATACATAGTAGTACCTCGGTTTTCAAACAACTCTGATCATGAATAAATCTTGCTTTATGTGTGAATATATATATATATATCTATAAGAAGAATTCACGAAAAAAAACAAGACGAAGACAGGTGGTGTAGAAAACAAACAGATGTATTAGTATAACACTCGGGAAGTGAAAAAGACTTTAACATTTCGAGCCTACGCTCTACCACAATATATATATAAAGCATGATTTATTCGTGATCAGAGGCATTCATAAACCAAGGTACTACTATATTAAATAACAATGAGAAAGACAGGAGATAAAGTGCGATTTATTCATGATCAGAATTGTTCGAAAACCGAGGTACTACTGTATATGTATTAGGATGGAGCATTTTTTTTTCCCCAATTTTCAATTTTGTGATGGGTTAGTGCAGAAAAGTTGTGAATGGACAGCATCGGCCACGTTCAGATGGTACTTTTTACGTGTCCGGCACGAGAGCCAATCAGGGGGTACTGGCATCAGCCACGTTTTGATGGTACTTTTTACATGCCACCGGCACGGGGGCAGACAGAGAGTACCACCATCGGCCACGTTTGGATGGTACTTTTTTTTACGTGTCCAGCACAAGAGTCAATCAGGGCATACTGGCATAAACACACACACACTAAACCAACAATCCTACCAAACCTGCTTCATATGGAGGGTGGTTTTCATTGGACTCCCGACAGGATCATCATCATCATCGTTTAACGTTCGCTTTCCATGCTTGCATGATTTTGACTGAGGGCTGGTGAACCAGATGGCTGCACCAGGCTACAATCTTGATCTGGCAGAGTTTCTATAGCTGGATGCCCTTCCTAACGCCAACCACTCCAAGAGTGTAGTGGGTGCTTTTTACTTCCACCAGCACGGGGGGGCCAGTCAGGCAGTACTGGCAACGACCTCGCTCGAATCTTTTTACACATGCCACCGGCACAGGTGTCAGTAAGGTGACGCTGGTAATGATCACGCTCGAATGGTGCCTTTTACGTGCCACCAGCACGGAAGCCAATTAGCCACTCCGGCAACGATCACACTCAGATGGTGCTCTTAGCACCCTGCAAGCACGGGCACAAGTGCCAGTAAGGCAACGCTGGTAACAATCACACCCGAATGGTGCCTTTTATGTGCCACTGGCATGGAAGCTGGTTAGCCACTCTGTCAACGATCACACTCATATGGTGCTCTTTGCACCCCGCTAGCACGGATGCCAGTCATCGAATTTCGATCTAAGGGAGGACAAACTCTAGAGTCAACAGCCATCCAACAGCTGGGAGTGAGGGACTGCTGGTCTTTGTTTAGACATCTCTCTAAGAAAAGGAAATCCCTTTCTTAAAAATCATGGTAGAGGCTTTGGTCTAGGGACCACTCATGTCTAGAAACTGAGGTTGGGGGTAAGCAAGGGCATGTTCCCTGTAGAAAATCCAGCTCCAAAAAAGCCTCATGATAACAAGGGAGAATGGGCACCAGCCAGCCCAAAGGTTGGGGTGGGCTGCACCTGCCTGCCTCAGTTGCTATGGCACTGAGGTAGATCCGGCCACCCCCATTAATCGGGACAAAACCTGGATTTAAAACACTGGATGATGATGATGATACACTCAGTTTATGTCCACCAAATCCACTAACAATGCTTTGATTGGCTTGGGGCTGTAATAGGAAGCACTTGCCTAAGGTACCATACGGTGGGACTGAACCCAAAACCATGTGATTTGGAAGCAAGCTTCATAACCACATCGCCCACACAGCCACACCTGCACCTTAGAATGAAGTGTTATCTTGTCTTTGATAAAATCTAAATGTAGAATCAAAATATAAAAAAAAAAAAAATTTAAACACGATGAGTTAGTGATTCTGTTTAAGAAACCCAGACATTTGATATGTTAACATAATCTGAAAGAATACACAACTCAGAAACTTATTTGTTTAACATGAATAGAAGAATAGATCGATATGTGTGGAGATGTTCAAATATCTTATTTCACCAGACAGTTAAACTTTAAGCTCTACTAGTAAATGTAAGCAATTACTATTATTATTTGAAAAAGGTATTATAAAAGGAGAAAGGGGCTCTCTACCCCCCTTTTGACCAGGCTCCCGTTGGCTTTTATGGGTTTTTTCCACCAGGAACCTTTCGTAACGCCTCCCCCTATTGGGAGTTTTTCGTTGTTATATTATTTGATTGTTACACTGTTTTTACACGATTTTTTCACAAACGGACAAAACCCTTTGTAACCTTTCGTCCTGTTTTGTCCCTTTATGTTTTCTAATCATGTGTGTCAGCCCTTGTGGCCAATAAAAAGAATTAATTATAATTATTATTATTATTATTTTTAAGGCAGTGAACTGGCAGAATAGTTAGCACGCCGGGCAAAACGCTTAGCGGTATTTCGTCCGCCTTTACATTCTGAGTTCAAATTCCACAGAGATCGACTTTGCCTTTCATCCTTTTGGGGTCAATAAAGCTAAGTACCAGTTGCGTACTGGGGTTGATCTAATCAACTGGCCCTTTTCCCAAAAATTTCAGGTCTTGTGCCTAGAGTAGAAAAGGACAAATTACATACCAGTAAAATACTAGGGTTGATGTAATCAACTAGTCCCCTCCCCACAAATCTAAGGCTTTGTGCCTCCAGTAGAAAGGATTATTATTAAGAGAGTGGCGAGCTGGAAGAATCATTAGCATGCCGGGCGACATGCTTAGTGGTATTTCATCAGCTACTACATTCTGAGTTCAAATTCTGCCAAGGTCAACTCTGCCTTTCATCTTTTCAGGGGTCAATGAAATAAGTACCAGTTATGCACTGGAGTCGGTATAATTGACCAGCTCCCTTCCCCAAAATTTTCAAGGCCTTGTGCCTAGAATAGAAATAATAACAATTATTATTATTATTATTATTATTATTATTATTACTATTACTATTACCATTATTATTACTATTACCATTATTATTACTATTACTATTATTATTATTACTATTATTATTACTATTATTACTATTACTATTATTATTATCACTATTATTATTATTATTATTATTATTATTATTATTATTATCACTATTATTATTATCACTTATTATTATTATTATCACTATTATTATTATTACTATTATTATTATTATTAGGGTTCTCATATCATTGAAAACCAAGTGTTTGAATTCACTTCTACTGTATGCCTGGCAACAAACAGCACATCAATTTCTGACCGACACCTCTTTTAACTGCAGCTAGACCTTTCAGGGTGGTAAAAAAAAGAAGGGTTTTCATATCAAACCAATGGAAGTGAGACATGCCAAACAGCCTCAGCAAGCCAACAGCATTTCTTAAGACATAAAAACAGACTTGTTCACTTGCTGCTGCTGCTGTTTTTTTGTTCTTTTTTTTTTCTTGTTATTTTCTCACGTCACCCGCATTGTAAAAAAAAAAAGAAAATGGAAGACTGACTGATAAAATAGATATATTAACATAATTACAGAAGAGAAAGCAAAGATTTTAAACTTTAGTGCTTTTTTGTATTGTTTCTTTTTACACGCTGAGACATGTCAGTATGGTTAACGTTTTACACAGCAGGTGAACATCAATCATTTGTAATGAAACAGGAGTACATGCTGCATCTGACATTTAAAACAAGAGAGAGAGGTGTAAGCAGGGATGGGTGGCAAGAAGTCAGCTTCTCAACCACATGGCTTTGGGTTCAATCCCAATGCGTGGCACCTTCGGCAAGTGTCCTCTACTGTAGCCTTGGGCTGACCAAAAACTTGTGCGTGGATTTGGTAGACGGAAACTGAAAGAAGCCCATTATATGCACGTATGTGTAGCCTTGTGAGTGGATTTGGTAGATGGAAACTGAAAGAAGCCCATTATATGCATGTGTGTGTAGCCTTGTGAGTGGATTTGGTAGATGGAAACTGAAAGAAGCTCATTATATGCATGTGTGTGTAGCCTTGTGAGTGGATTTGGTAGATGGAAACTGAAAGAAGCCCTTTATATGAATATGTGTGTAGCCTTGTGAGTGGATTTGGTAGATGGAAACTGAAAGAAGCCCTTTATATGCATATGTGTGTAGCCTTGTGAGTGGATTTGGTAGATGGAAACTGAAAGAAGCCCTTTATATGCATATGTGTGTAGCCTTGTGAGTGGATTTGGTAGATGGAAACTGAAATAAGCCCTTTATATGCATACGTGTGTAGCCTTGTGAGTGGATTTGGTAGATGGAAACTGAAAGAAGCCCATCATGTGTGTGCGTGTTACTGTTTCCTTGCCTTAATAACTATGGCTACATGGTTCCACACCAAATTCTACTGCTGAATGCTCTTCCTGTTGCCAACCCTCACCTGAATCCAAGCAAAGGAGTACCTTCCCATGGTCAAACATGCTTTCATGGAAGACATTAGTTGATGGTTCAGTCATAAGTGGATTTCACTGCCATGCAAGATATCTTGTTGCCACTCTTCTATAAAAAAACGTCTGGTCATGGGGAAATATTACCTTTCTTGGAAACAGGTGAGGGTCAGTGAGAAGAAGGACATCCATCATCATTCAACATCCGTTTTCCATGCTGGCATGGGTTGGACGGTTTGACTGAAAACTGGTAAGCCAGGAGACCTGCACCAGGTTCTCATCCGATTTGGCATGGTTTCTACCATTAGATGCCCTTCCTGACACCAACCACTCATAGCGTGTAAAGGGTGCTTTTTACATGCCACTGGCATGGGTGCCAGTTACGAAACACCGGCTTGAGCCACGACTACAATCTAACTTGGCTTGACAGGTCTTCTTAAGTGTGGTATATTGCCAAAGGCATCGGTCATTTGTCACGGCCTCCGTGAGGCCGAGAAAATCTAATAATGATGATGATGATAAAGAGATTTGCACTGGAACCAAGAACATGTGCCAACTAAACAACGAACATCTACATAACAACACAAACTGCTAGAAAGAGCTGCAAAAGTCTCCTCAATCTAGAAATAGCTGCAAAAGTACTCCCAGCATCATATAAACAAAAGGACACATTGAAGAATGTAGTCCTCAGTGCACTGTATAGATGGAATAGTCATGACTGGAAAGCCTTTTATCATGGGTCAGCTTGACCTAGGCTGACCAGAATCTAAAAAGCAACAAAAATAACAAGTACACAGTAAGATTTGAACCTGTGACACATTGCTTGGTGTCCAAATCGTTATTATCATTGTTTTAATTACCACTAAATTCATTGAAGTAGATTTTCTACAGCTTGATGCCCGTCCTGTGGCCAACCCTCACCTGTTTCCAAGTAAGGTTATATTTCCCCATGGTCAGACATGCTGTTGTTAATATTAGTTCCAAATTTTGGCACACAGTCAGTAATTTCAGGAGAAGGGTTAAGTCGATTACATTGACCCCAATACCTAACTGGTACTTATTTCATTGACCCCAAAAAGAGGAAAGGCAAAGTGGAACCATAGCAGAATTTGAACTCAGAATGTAAAGACGGACAAAGAGTAGCAAAATATTTGGCTCAGCATGCGAATAATTCTGCCAGTAGTTCTCTGCCTTAAAATATTTTCTTTTGCTTTTTATTCTTTTCACTCCTTTTTACATTACAATTCAAGACTTTAGAATATTTGGATATTCACTAATGGAATCCCTTCCGTACATTATTTTCACTTAGGTAGATTAATGCAAATAGATACATGTGCATTGTATGGCCAAGAGGCAACACACTGTCTGGAAGCACAGTTTAAATATGGGGTTTTATCAATCAACCAGCATCTTAGCGAAACAGCCCACACTAACTTTTTGCTTTAAGAATTCGTTTATCAAAATTCAACATTCAAAGAAAGAAAGAAGTGAAAAATGTCAGATTTGGTTTAATTTTTCCATAAATTTGAACACCAGATTTTATCAATGTACCAACACCTTAACAACACAACCGATTCTAACTTCCTGTATTAAGCACTTATCATCAAAAACCAGAGAGAACATTAGAATGGATTCCATTTTTCCATGTCAGCATGCTTTGAATAAAATTGGATTAGCATGCATTTGTATAAAGATATAGGGTGTGGCAAAAAAAAAAAAAGTTCTAACATCAGCTACATCAGAGGTTCTCAAACTTTGTGGGTCACTGCCCCCCTCACGGTCACATATCCTCAGCACCCCCACCCCTATTTTTATGTATAAATATTTTACTAATTTATATATACTATTAATCATTTGATATTTAATATAATATTATACAATTTGTATACAATACTATAATAATATTATAAATTCATAGTGTCCCCCAATCCACTGGCTTTCTCTCAATGCCTTCTTTTTCTTTACTTCCCCCTTAGACACCAGCACTCACCTGGACCCTCTCAACACCAATTGGGGGGGGAGCCATTTTGAGAACCTATGAGCTACATGAAGATACTGTAACCATCAAGCAAAGGTGCGGCTATGTGGTAAGAAGTTTCCTTCCCAGCCACATGGTTTCAGGTTCAGTCCCACCGCAAATATCTTCTACAATGGCTTCAGGCTGGTCACTCCTTGATAGTGGATTTGGCAGATGGAAACTGAAAGAAACCCATCATATATGTGTGTGTGTGTGTGTGTGTGTGTGTGTGTGAGACCAGTGTCTGATAACCGATGTTGGTGTGTTTACATCCCCATAATTTAGTGGTTCAGCAAAAGAGACCGATAGAATAATTACCAGGCTTTATAAAAAGAATACTGGGGTCAATTCATTCAACTAGAAATTCTTCAAGGGGGCGTCCCAGCATGGCCACAGTCTAATGACTGAAACAAGTAAAAACAATAAAAACAATCTACCTAACTTCACAAGAACCAGACCAAGGGCCATATAAAACTGGAGAGAGAAACCATCCCTATTTTACATGGCTATTGATGTGGCACTAGTGAAGTCAGACATAATAATGGTATCTTCATGCAGCTCATGTGGCAGGGGTTTTGCTGCACTCCAGAGTTCTTTTTTTTTATTTAGTCATGCTATCATCATCATCATTTAAAACATCCATTTTCCATGCCGGCATGGGTTGGACGGCTTGACCAGAGCTAGTAAGGCCAGAGGCCATACCAGACTTAATTGTCTGTTCTGGCATGGTTTCTACAGCTGCATGCCCTTTCTAATGCCAACCACTTCATAGAGTGTACTGGGTGCTTTTAATGTGGCACCAGCACGAGTATCAATACTGCTGTGATGCATGGGTCTTTTTGAGTACAGCAAGGCACCAGATATCCAAGTCCTTTATCATCTCCTTCATAAAGCTCAGTGTCTTGAGATCAACCTTCAGTACCTCATCCCATGTCTTCCTGGGTCTCACTCTTCCACAAGTTCCATCCACTCTAAGTGATCAGAGTTTTGCTATATTCAAATAATGTCAGGATAAACTTTGCCTTTCGTCGTCCCATCAGGATCAATAAAATATAGTACCAGTCATGTAATGGGATTAATTGACTTTGAACATATCTTTTCCTGTATGGCCTTGTATCAATGTAAGAAACACTATTCATGCGAAAAGGCACTTGTAGTGGCCATGGCCCTTTTTTCACTACACTTAACTCAAGATGCAAGGATACCCAGATGGTGTGAATGAAGATTGTATTCAGTGGCACAGATGATGCACATTTTTTACAAAATGTCTCCGAAAAAAATCACCCTGATTCCTATATGAAGTGGAACCAATATTACAAGCTTTTGTGCATTAAAAACTCTTTTTCCCTGAATATGCACAACTGGAATTGGTGCAGGTCTGATATGCCCGTGCGTCTTTTAGGGTATCAAAATAAAGTAAATTCTGCTTAGTGGCCAGAAGGTAAGATAACGACAAAAATGGTAACTTCCAAAGGGAAACAGTTCTTTGATAAAGGAAGGTGGAGAGGGGCAACAGGTTAAGAGGGGAGGGGGAATAAGAGAGGTCAGTGGGTTTAATACAGGATCTTGGGAAAGAGACAGTTTTCTTACACAAAATGTACTTCCTATAAACAATTGCTTCATTTTCATTCTATTTTTATTTTAAATATATAAAAAAAAAAGAGTCTATATAAATTACACAACAAGGAAAACAAGTCCTCATTAGACACTTGAGGCTAAGTATTGTGAAGTAATAGTAATCGTGATATTTTTATAGCTAACTATATTTGGGGAGACCTATGTGAAATTAAGTGCAAATATTTTCTCAACCAGTTCGTGCTTTGCTAATTCCAAACAAGAAAAGCCAAACCAAAAATTTATCTAAACATCGCAATTCAAAGAAGAAGAATCATAGTTGTGCTAAACAAGGAAACTCTAAAGAGGAAAAAATATACTTGTCTTTTTATATTTTAATATCTACATGTTATAAAAGGACAAAGATGTTATCTTGGTGTACACTAGTTTATAACAAGAAATGATGGGAACTTAGCAGAGTTTTCTTTCTTTTTTTGTGTGTGTGTGTGTATGTTTTTTTAATCTCTATTTGTGACAAAAGGACAAAAAAACCAAAAAGATATTTAGCTTATATCATTAGTCTGCACCAAGAAATGATAGGAACTATCTAGAGAAGAACCCATGTTGGAAATAACTATTTCAAATTTTTGCCCCATGGACAGCTTGGGGGAGGTGAGGATGAGGCAATTAACATCAACCCCCGTGTTCAACTGGTACTTACTTTATTAACTCCGAAAGGATGAAAGGCAAAACTGACCTTGGCAGAACTTGAACTCAGAACGTAGTGATGGGCAAAATACTGCTGAGCATTTCGTCCAGTGTGCTCATAATTATAAAAATTTATATATATATATATATATATACACACACACACATACATTTGGGACTGTCACTGGACATGTGTCCACTCAACCATGTCAGTTTTAACTTTCAACACAAAAAGAAATTTGCTGATGGAGATTAACACACAGGCACAGTGGAAGAACTTACAAAATTTTCTAAGCCTGATCAGGTGACCATTCTCAGCCAATCAAATTGTATCCTAAACAGATACTACTTTGAGCCATGTTTTCTCTATAAAAACAAGAGACATTTCAAATTTTGGTCAAGAGCAAGGCTGCTGTAGCATCATAGCCCCACATCATTCTATCTCAATTTTTGGAAATTAGAAAAATTTGTGAAACCAGTTAAGCCTTTAAAAATAACCATCTAAAAGACTATCTCTGCATTTTCAACTTTTTTTTTATATTTCTACCTGTGTGGAATAAAACAACTTTCTTTCCTATCTCTCTCTCTCTCATCCCGTGTCCCTTGCCAGGGATGTAGCCAGCCCACTTATGCATGCCTTTCCTTCCTTGGACACACGAAGACCTGTTGAGGCAAGCTAAGTCGAAATTGAACCCCATCCAATGACAGGCAACCATGCCAACCTCCCTTCATTGGACACTAAACTCTGCTTGTGAAGACCTGTTGGGGCAAGTGAAATTGGAATCGAAATTGAACCAATCCTGTGACTGGCATCCGGCAGTTGCCAGGGCCGCTGGACTGACTCCTGTGCAGATGGCAAGTAAAGAAACACCATTTCGACCCTGTGCTTGAGGAGATCCATCGAGTGAAGTACACCAACATCAAAAATCAATGGAAACTGCATTTGTGATCTCTGTGCCGGTGGCACGTAATAAGCACCATCCGAACGTGGCCAATGCCAGGCCGCCTAGACTGGCTTCCATGCGGTGGCACGTAAAAATCACCATCCAAACGTGGCTGATGCCAGCGCCACTATGTCTGGCTTCCATGCCGGTGGCATGTAAAAATTACCAATCCGATCGTGGCCGTTGCCAGCCTCGCCTGGCACCTGTGCCAGTGACACGTAAAAAGCACCCACTACATTCACGGAGTGGTTGGGATTAAGGGCATCCAGCTGTAGAAACACTGCCAGATCAGACTGGAGCCTGGTGCAGCCTTCTGGCTTCCCAGATCCCCGGTCGAACCGTCCAACCCGTGCTAGCATGGAGAATGGACGTTAAACGATGATGATATATACATATATATATACATATACATATGCATGCATATATATATATATATATATATATATATACATATACATATATATATATGTGGAGGCACAATGGCCCAGTGGTTAGGGCAGCGGACTTGTAGTCATAGGATTGTGGTTTCGATTCCCAGACCAGGCGTTGTGAGTGTTTATTGAGCGAAAACACCTAAAGCTCCATGAGGCTCGGGCAGGGGATTGTGGCGATCCCTGCTGTACTCTTTCGCCACAACTTTCTCTTACTCTTTCTTCTGTTGGCCTGCTTGCTTAGCCAGCGGAGTGGCGTCATCTGAAGGCTAAAACAATGCGAAGCGCATTGTGACCAGTGATGTGTAGCAACATCTGATAGCCTGGTCGGTCATGGTGATCACGGTGATATATATATATATATAGATGAGTGTGCATGTATATGTGTGTTTGTGTGTATATATGTATGTGTGTGTATGTGTGTGAAAAAGTGAAAGAAAAAGGCCACCTGAAAATTAGAACAGAGGAAAGAGAATCTTGATATTGATCTAAAGGAAGAGGCAAATGTGTAAGAGTGTGTGTGTGTGTGTGTGTGTGTGTGTGCAAGAGTGTGTGTGTGTGTGTGTGTGTGTGTGCAAGAGTGTGTGTGTGTGAGTGTTTCAATGCCTATGTGAGTACATTTGTGTGTGCATTTAAATGTTATCACAAACTTATGAAAGAGGCTGGTACTATGTGCCACCGACCACTTCAGACACACCGACACGCCATTACTGACCAGATCTAATTACTAATGTGGACAGCAGTACATATAGACAAGTATTTCCTATCTTGAAAGGATATTTGGCCAATAGTCTTGTTATAATGCAAACATTTCTCAAAAGTAAATATCAAAAACAAAAACAAAAAAAAAGAGAGAATGTATTTAAATTTTTTTATATTTTTGTTTTATCTTTCAGCAACATCTTAAGTCTTTCTAACAAACACTTAGAAGAAAAAAAATTAATATTCAAATTTCTTACAAAGGGCTACGACTGTGTGGGAAACTTGAACGGAGAAGGCAACTGCTTGAGCTTCAAAATTGCAAAAGAAATTTCAAGGAGTGTTAACGCTTTATGAAACTAGTAACAGCCTTGAACGACTAGAAGTGTGTGAGGCGAGGAAATATAGACCAAACTAGCACAGTATCCTTCGAAAATTAAGGGACCCCTTGTTTTTGTCTCAGCACTTCTTAACCTTTCTGCTCCAAGGATGTGTGGTTAAGAAACTTGATTCCTAACCATATGGCCTTAGGTTCAATCCCACTAAACATTACCTTGGGCTGACAAATACCTTGTGAGGGGATTTAGTAGATAGAATGCAAAAAATCTCAACAAGTTGAGATATTTGCATATGTTATTAAAGGGAGATAATAATTTCTTCATAATATTTGGTGGGAATAAAAGTTTAAAATTAAAGGTGTAAAAAAATATAAACATTTAATTTTTTTAAGCCATTTGACCACAAGTGTAAGATAACAATATTTGAACATTTAACAAAGAAAGCAAGGATAGTCCTGACCCACTTAATGGGATACAAAGAAAAAATACAGCAAAACACAGATATAGTTAATGGTGAGATGAGGTGGGTGATGGGGCCAATTTTACAAACCTGTCTAACCCAGGCCAAATATTGACAATCATTGCTATTGACTTGGTAAATAAAGGCTTGCCATTAAGTTGGATGGCACAGTGGTGGGCTGTCTAGTATGTGTGTGTGTTTGTGTGTGTGTGTGTGTGTGTGTGTGTGTGTGTGTGTGTGTGTGTGTGTGCATAGACAGACAAATATGTGAAAAATAGAGAAAAGTTGAAAATTCATCAAAATTTTCGTTTATATATATAAATATATAAACACACATACACATCGTTAAATGATGGCGATGTGCAATTAGCCAGTGATTGTCTCACACTGAGGACTGGTAACCAACCAGAAACCATGGTCTGTGAGTATCACTTAAAGCTGGAGATGGGAGCAATGACCTCCCTTGCAAACACTATACGGACACTGACTCTGTGTCAATAGCCAGCTGGAAAAGATGTATTCCTCGAGGCTTAAACAACAGTAACATCGTCCTGTATAGGACTGCCACATTCTATTGGCAAATAAACTTTACTAACTCTTTAACATAAAAGGAAAAAAATCTTATTGTAGGTGATTATATATGTATGAAAAATAAAGATATAAAGATACATTTTCACAGAAAAAATGTTCTTGCATCATAGTTCAGCTGAAACTATATTGGTAGATGTATTCTTAAGGTGAGTTTGGTATATATAATCTTTATAACACACACACTCCTCACCATACTTTTTAACATCCACTTTTCCATGCTTGCATCAGTCATACAGAGTTTATTAAGACAGGTTTCCTACATTCCAATGCCCTTCCTGTCACCAACTCTCCCCTGTTTCCAAGATGGAAAATATTTTCTTAAGGCCAGAGAGGTTCTCCAGAATACAAGAAATGAATGACACCACTTGTATAACAGTGACACTCATTTACAACTATCATGTGGTGTCAAGACAAGGAGACACACATACACTCGCACATATATGTATTTGGGTGTATGTATAATAGGCTTCTTTCAGTTTCCATTTAACAAATCCATTCACTCACAAGACTGGTTGAACTGGAACTATCATAGAAGACACTCACCATAGATGCCATGCAGTAGGACTGAACCTGAAACCATCTTGTTGGGAAACAGACTTCTTTATATATCCACACCTGTATCATGTGTATATGTATGTGTGTGTGTGTGTGTATTGTCCCATCACTGCTTGACAAACCAGTCTTGGTGGTTTAATGTCCCTGTAACTTAGCAGTTCAGCAAAAGTACTAGGACTTAAAAATAAGTCCTGTGGTTGATTTTTTAACTAAAACCCTTCAAGGTGGTGCTCCAGTATGGCTGCAATCAAATGCTAGAAACAATATATATATATATATATATATATATATATACACACACACATACAAGATAAGAAAATGGAGAAATACATCTAAATCAAATATCAATTACCAGATAATACTCAATCACATACTTTATTAAACCACCACATAAGAGACTGTAGGGTTAGATATAAAAAGCAGAACAATATATATATATATATGTATATATATGTGTGTGTGTGTGTGTGTGTGTGTGTGTGTGAATACATATATAATAATATAAATGTATACATGGGAGACACAGCAAGACATGGGACGATTTACTGAAGGACAACCTCAGAACACTGAACCTTTCAGATAAGATGATGAAGGACCAAGATACCTGGTGCTTTGCTGTACCCAAGAAGACCCATTCTCCACAGCAAGTGTTAAGGCTGCTCCTCCTGGTGAGGCGGATTAGCCTCCAAGAGTCTTGTGCCAGTGGCACCTAAAAGTGTTCATGTGTGCCACATCAAAAGCACCCAGCACACACTGTAAAATGGTTGGTCTTAGGAAGGGCATCCAGCCAAAGAAACCATGCCAAATCAGGCTGGTGTCTGGTGCAACTCTCCAGCTTCAGTCAAACCATCCAACCCATACCAGTATGAAAAACAGGCGTTAAAGGATGATGATAATGATGCAAACACACAGCAGCTAACCCATGCAAGTAATATGTGGATGGTACACTAATGTGGTGTCACAACTATGTCTTGCAAAAAACCAGCAACTGTTCAGAACTGAAATAGTTTCTGCTTTGGAAGAAAAAAGACCAGCCAATGGGATTTGACAATGTTATATAGCTAAGATGCCCATGAGAGATTATAAGAGATTATGAAGAGAAACCTTTCAGAGAATAGAGATTTTATCTGATGTGTGATTGTTTACAAATACAGAAGCTGCAGTGTTGTGTTCCTTTAATGTATATAGTTACTGCATTAATACTGTGTTATAAAATGAGATAGTTTTGAGAGAGAGAGAGTCAGGTCCTCATTGGAGGAAGTTTTCAAAATCTTTGTCTATGAAAGTAACTGAATGTGTGAAGAGAGTTTTGCCTTTTACTGTCATGTATCTTCTAGTATCATAAACGATGGCTAAGGATTTAGTTGTGTCCCAACACTTCAATTAAACCATGTGGTAGGTAGCACATTTTCAAATGGATAAACATTTATTTGAATCTAAGAGAACCGGTTCATCTCTCACTGTAATCGAATATTCATTGAAAGAAATGCTCTAAGAATGCTTCTTCAGAAATAAAATATGCCAAGATAAAGAGAAATCTACCTTTCTACTACACCACAGAATGTATAATTGAACAACGGTAGACCATTAATCGTATGTGACATGTCTATTGTGCGAAAACAGGCGACACCCAAACTAAATGGCTTCTTATGTATGGCTGGCTTTTGTTATTGGAAACTAGTTCGTGAGTAACCAGGGAAATAATGAAAAGAAAACAAAGGAGACATTTTTCATTCTTAAATAAGTTATATAAGAACAAGCTAGGACATTAACCAACAGAATTGATTTACCAAAAAGAAAGACTGTTTCTAAGAAACAACCATTATAACAGATGCTCTTTTCCAAAATGTAACAACATGGGATAAAGTTAGAAATGATAAATTAATACAGCTCAAAGATTAAGCATTAGAATCTGTGAGAGAAGAGATCTAATCTTACTCAAAGCTATTGAATATTAATTCTGGTGTAATGAGAGTGAGAAAGAGTGGTTAGATGGTTCGACTGGAACTGGTAAGCCAGTTCTAGTTTGATTTGGCATTGTTTCTATGGCTAGATGCCCTTCCTAATGACAACCACTGAAGAGTGTAGAGGGTGCTTTTTATGTGCCGTTTACATGACACTGGCTATTGCCAGTGACATATAAGTGGCACCCGTGCCAGTGGTATGTAAGAAACACCCATTACACTCATCTTCTGATTTGCATTAAGTCCAGTAGAAATGACTCGTGACACTTGTAAACAATGAGAGCAAGCAGAACCAGGTGGAAAACACGATAACCATTTGCATAAGTACTTTTGTCTAGATCAGTGGTTCTCAACCATTTTTTGCCTATGCAAACCCTTAGATCCCTATTTTACTCAGCTGGACCCTCATAGCCATTTGATGTATTGGGTAGTCCGGAAAGTTCATGCCGATTTTTAAAGGAAAGAAAAAGGTCAATAAATACTTGCCCTTACATTTTTAATCAACCAAATATGAACCATTCTGTTGCATAATGTGTCTCCATCCTAAACCAGGACTGCCATGTTATGTTGGCAAACAATCTTTACTACAAAGTACTGTCGCTGAATATCTCTCATTGTGAGATTTACAAATAGTAATTTTCTATCTTTAACATTCTTTTATACAATTCTTAATGATATTTAATGATACAAATATGGTTGGGTTTATATATTGGGTTGTCCAGAAAGTTCGTGCCGATTTATAGTAGCTTACTTTCGACTTATTTTAGAATATGGTTAAGTCCATAAAATAGAATTTGATTACATCAGCATTCAGAGCACAGTTTAAACTATCTTTTCGCGGAAGAAGGTTTATGTTCCTATAACCTGTGTTAATTCTGTAATCCTTTAAAATGGAAGATAAGAAAGTTCATTTTCGGCACTTGATGCTTTGGGAACCAGACAAAAATTGCTGCAGCTTGGCTGGGATGTGTTATCCCACCCTCCATATTCACCAGATATTGCTCCTTCGGATTTCCACTTATTCAGGTCTCTGCAGAATAGTCTTAATGGTAAAAATTTCAATTCCTTGAATGACGTAAAAATAGGAATCCAAGGTGTTGCATAGGCAAAAAATGGTTGAGAACCACTGATGTAGACAAAAGTACTTATGTGATAGCTGTAAATGAATGTCACTGTCATACAAGCAGTGTTGTTCATTTCCAATATTCTGTGAAAACATATCAAGCCATAAGGAAATATTAATTTCCTTATACCAACCTGGAAACAGGTTGGCAACAGGAAGAGAATCCAGCCATAGAAAAATCTACCTCAATAAACTCCATGCAACCCATACAAGAATGGAAAAGTGGATGTTAAATGATGATATTGGTTTCTCCTAAGAACAAAAGTCCTATAATTTGGAGGAAAAGGAAAATGGGAAAGTTTTATAAGTGAATATCCTCAACACCAATTCTATAAGTGGATATTCTCGTCGCCACTTTTAAGTCCTTCTATCTGTTGGATATACAGATTTAACAAAGCGAGGATAAACACAACAGTCTCCACACGACATACTTCAAATTACTCCACTAAAAACAATACTCCAATAAATACAAACTCTCAATGATCTCAACAACTTCCTATGACCCCTACGACCTCTCCTTGACTCAACCAATACACTACTTTCTATAAGAATTCGGCTAGTCCATTCTTCTAATCCCACAGGGGTGTCAAAGCCTCATGTTACAACAGAAAGCATGACATTTTGCCCTTTTATTAGCAGAGTAAGTGAACTGCTACCAACAATTAAAGGGCGGCGAGCTGGCAGAAACGTTAGCACGCTGGACGAAATGCTTAGCTGTATTTCGTCTGCTGTTACGTTCAGAGTTCAAATTCTGCCGAGATCGACTTTGCCTTTCATCCTTTCGGGGTCGATTAAATAAGTACCAGTTACGCACTGGGGTCGATGTAATCAACTTAATCTCCTTGTTTGTCCTCCCTAGGTTTAGCCCCCTGTGGGCAATAAAGAAATAAACAATTAAACTCAGATACTGTTCTTGAATAACCAAAACTTATTTCTTGTATTGCTGAATGTTAGAATTTTGGACCAGCTTGTGATGCCAACAATCATAATAGTAAAGGCATCAATTCCTCACAAGACTTCATTGAACTGTAGTTAGACTCCAAGAGTTAAAAATGAAGTCAGATTTTTACTCTTAGATTATAAAAGGGGCAATGCCAAGAGGCAGATGTCAATCATTTCAACCTAAACAAACATGGTACATCACAGATTCTCCGATTAAAAGAGGTGCTGATGATCCAGCACTTCTTTTAATCTGGATAAATTATAAAGCAGAACTTGAAATTCTCATAGCTTCTAATCCAGTTCACTGTGCGACTACAGATGATGATGTGTTTACATATTATTTAACCTGCATTTATTGGTGGCACTACGAAAATTCCAACATAACCTCTGCTTATTTATCTTAAAGCTATCCTTAGCTATGGCTACTACAGGTGAGAAAACTGAGAACATCAACGGTGGTGTCAAATAGAGAAATCAATCCATATTGATTTAAGATAAAGTAGGTAGACCTGTTGTGTCTGGAGAAAGTCATTTTCTTTTTGTGCCTTATAATGTAACACACTCACTGGTAATAACGGACAGAGTTAAGACTATTGAAAAGGTTGCAAGATGCAACGAAAATTTTAGGAAAATAAAAATAAGAAATAAGTGGAAATTTTACTGGTGAGTGTGTTACATTATAAGGCACAAAAAGAAAATGACTCTTCCCAGACACAACAGAATATGCTTCAACACACGAACTCATATAAAGAATCTTGTAAACCAAATCCAAAAATGAAATATTAAAAGAGGTAGACCTGTTGAAAAAGATAGACCATAGTATTTCCGAAGGTAAACTGTGTGATATCTATAGCATAATTAATAGGCTAGAGGTGTGTCAATGAATTTGTATAATGTTTACCATAAATGGTCCAGCAAAAGAGTTAATAAGCCAAAATTTTGGAACCAAGGACACTGGAAAATCTGTGATGTACACTAGGTGCAGGAGTGGCTGTGTGTTAAGAAGCTTGCTTCTCAACCACATGGTTCCAGGTTCAGTCCCATGTCATGGCATCTTGGGCAAGTGTCTTCTACTATAGCTTCAGGCCAACCAAAGCCTTGTGAGTGAATTTGGTAGACAGAAACTGAAAGAAGCCCGTCTTGTGTATGTATATACAGTGAAGCTTTACTATAGCTTCATTTATTATTGACTGCTATTTCCCGTAAATATTGGTGCATTATTGTACCACCATTCTGTGTGTTTCAGTCTTTGTCCCCACTGCCATCGCTTAACAACCGATGCTGGTGTGTTTATGTCCCTCGTAACTTAGCAGTTCAGTCAAAGAGTCCGATAGAATAAGTACTAGGCTTTAAAAAAAAAGTCCTAAGGTCAATTCTTATTTCTTATTTCTTTATTGCCCACAAGGAACTAAACATAGAGGATACAAACAAGGGCAGACCCTAGTGCATAACAGGTACTTTATTTATCGACCCCTAAAGGATGAAAGGCAAAATCGACCTCAGCGGAATTTGAACTCGGAATGTAACAGGAGACAAAATACTGCTAAGCATTTCGCCCGGCGCGCTTACATTTCTGGGGACGATTCATTCAACTGAAACCCTTCAAGGCAGTGCTCCAGCATGGCCACAATCGGACGACTGAAACAAGTAAACGAATAAAAGAATATGATCTGTTTTGAGTGGGCTGGGAATGAAGACTTTACCGTTTTCTACTCAGAGCAAATTTATTTATTATTTCTGACAGAAGTGATGGTGTGATGGGGGGGGGGGTAGATTTCTATTTGATTTTGTTAAATTTTCCTTTCAAATGAAGTTTTCCATTCATTTCTTCTTTTTTTTTTTTGCACCAGGGAGCAGGGAAGGCGGCGGGAGTGGAGGGAGGGAGTACCTTATTCATTCATAATTTCGCAGACTTCAAACTTCCTGCACCAAAAAAAATACAAAAAGAGATGGGGAGGTGGAGTGGGGAATAAGGGGGGAGTAGACAGTGGAGGAAGCTAAAAGAAATACAGGAAGGGATAGGGTGGGGTGGAGAGAGGGAATTATAAAGACAAAACAAGAAAAAAATGTCAAAGAAAAGGGAAAAAAAAAACATTCTCACTATTAATAATTATATTACCCTTCTTTTTGCAAAGGAGATAACTAAGAGAGAATAGCAAGGAAGGAAGTAAGGAAGTAGGCTTTCACACAAATTTGTCTGTTTTGTGTAATATATAAAAAGAATACAGCGGCAGAGACAAAATTTAAAGAGAAGAGGGATGAAATAAAATTGGTAAATAACAGTTCGTAGTGGAATCATAATAGAGGACTTAACTCTTTTGTTACCATATTTTCTTTGAAAGTCACAGTCTTTGTTTCAATTAATTTTGAAAATTAAGAATTTAGGAAAATAATTTTGTCATTATTACGGTGATGCTAGAGGATCTTAGATTTACATGAAATTTTGATGGAAGGGTTTAATATACATCACTTTTAAACAAGAAGTTTGTTGTAGGACCAGGGGCAGTTTCAGGCAGGTTGGTGTTAATCATTTCAACACCAACCTGGCTGAAACCGCCTCTGGCTCTGTAGTATAAATATCTTGTTTTCAGAAGTTCCGAATTAAAATCTTCCACCAAATCTTAGTCACAATTTATGTTCCTAACACCAGCTTAATGATAATTAAGTTATTTTACTAAATTCTTTGTTATATTTCAAATTAATTAAAAGAAACACAGAGCATCTCAACAGAAATATGGTAACAAAAGGGTTAACAAATGATTAATTTAACCCTTTCAATACCAACACAGCTGAAACCAGCTCTGGCTCTGTAGTATAAATGTCTTGTTTTCAAAAGTTCTGAATTAAAATCTTCCACCAAACCATAGTCACAATTTATGTTGCTAACATTAGCTTGATGATAACAAAGTTATTTTAATAATTTCTTTGTTGTATTTAAAATTAATTGAAAGAAACACAGAGCATTTCAAAAGAAATATGGTAATGAAAAGGTTAAAAGGGTTAACAATTAAGCAAAAATAGGATAATGAAGGTATGGCTATAAATGATATGATGCGACTTTTACAAAATGAATTTTAGCTAAATAATGTGAATGGAAATACGTATTTAATAAGAAATGATAGACCAGCACAAGCCTGGCAGTTCAGTTAAAATGCTCACTTTACTACTATATGGCTTCAGGTTCAATTCCACTGCACAGCACCCTGGGCAAATGTCTTCTATACTATAGCCCCAGGTTAATCAATGCCTTGGGAGTAAATTTGATAGAGGGAAACTGTGTGAAAGCCTATCATGTGTGTATATATGTTTGGCCTTCACTGCCAAGTGACAACCGATGTTAGTTTGTTTATATCTTGGTAACTTAGTAGTTTGGCCAAAGAGACTGATAAAATAATTATCAGACTTGAAAAAAAAAAAAAAATAAACATAACTACCAGGGTTAATTTATTCAACAAAAACCCTTCTAAGTGATACCCCAGCATGACCACAGTAAAAACAAAATGGAAAGATAAAAAAAGATTAAAAAAAAAAAAGAAAAAAGATGAAGCAAAACACCAGATCTGATTCATTACATACCAGCTTAGCACAAAGCCTTGAGTTTTTAGAAGACAAAAAATGCCTTTCTTTCACCAACAGCAAGGAGAGTGTAGGGGAAATGAAATGAGAACAACTTCCAACTGTGTATCAAAATTCTGACTATTTCAAATATTTGGGTATTTTTTTACCAATTTCAATTAATGGAATGCATCTACGTTGGATGCCCTACATTAATGTACAACATCATCATCGTCATTATTTTTTTAACGTACACTATTCCACACTTTTATGGGTCACATTTGAGTTGGTTGAGGCAGATTTTCTATAGTGGGATGCCCTTCCTGTCACCGAACCTCACCAGTTTCCAAGTAACTCTTTTACTTGTTTCAGTCATTTGACTGCAGCCATGCTGGAGCACCGCCTTTAGTCGAGCAAATCAGCCCCAGGACTTATTCTTTGTAAACCTAGTACTTATTCTATCGGTCTCTTTTGCCGAACCACTAAGTGACGGGGACATAAACACACCAGCATCGGTTGTCAAGCGATGTTGTGGGGACATACATACATACATATATATATATATACAACGGGCTTCTCTCAGTTTCCGCCTACCAAATCCACTCACAAGGCTTTGGTCGGCCCGAGGCTACAGTAGAAGACACTTGCCCAAGGTGCCACGCAGTGGGACTGAACCTAGAACCATGTGGTTGGTAAGCAAGCTACTTACCACACAGCCACTCCTTGTGACCACTTTCTCATGACCAGACATGTTTTTCATGAAAAACTGGAAACAAAACAGCTTACTAGTATGAAGACAGCTCGTTTATAACCATCACATGATGCCAACACAAAACTATACGCCAGTATACTCAACCACCGCTATCAGGGCTGCATGCAGCCTCCTTTTGCCGGCCCCTGACAGTCTTCCCTCTATAAATATAATTTTTTTTTAGTTGACTTGTTTTACTTTCTTTGGTCCTCTAAGACAGCCCAGGTTTGGAATCTGGCCCCTGATATTAAAAAGGTTGAGAACAAGGCGGAAAGCTGGCAGAAAAGTTAGCACGCCGGGTGAAATGCTTAGCAGTCTTTATGTTCTGAGTTCAAATTCCACCAAGGTCGACTTAGCCTTTCATCCTTTCAGGGTCAATAAATTAATTACAAGTTGCATACTGGGGCTGATCTATTCAACTGGCCCCCTCCCACAAAATTTCAGGCCTTGTACCTAGAGTAGAAAAGAATATTGCTTGTCTTTAAGGCAGCAAGCTGGCAGAAACATTAGCACACCGGGTGAAATGCTTAGCGGTATTTCATGTGTCTTTACATTCTGAGTCCAAATTCTGCTGAGATCGACTTTGCTTTTCATCCATTTGGGGTCGATAAATTAAGTACCAGTTGCATACTGGGGACAATCTAATTGACTGCACCCACCACCACCACCACAACAACAAAAAAGAATTTAAAAAAAGATTGAGAACCATTGGCACACACACATATATCAATACTTCTCCCCACACAGTTGAGGTGGGGTCCATGTCCTGCAACCTACATGGTGATCTCATTGCTGCTGGTGCCATGTAAAAAGCCCCCAGTACACTCTTGGTTGGCATCATATATGGGTATCCAGCATGCTGGACAAAATACTTAACAGTATTTTGTCTGCCACTACATTCTGAGTTCAAATTCCACCAAAGCTAACTTTGCCTTTCATCTTTTCAGGGGTCAATGAAATAAGTACCAGTTGAGTACTGGGGTCAATGTAATTGAGTAGCCTCCTTCCCACCAAAATTTTCAAGGTCTTGTGCCTAGAGTAGAAATAATTCTATATGGATATCCAGCCGGAGAAACTAAGGCAAAGCAGACAACAGAGCTTGATGCCATTCTCTGACTTACCAATTCCCATCAAACCATCCAGTATGGAAGGAAGACCTTAAATGATGACGATGATGTGTATGCATCATAATCATTGTCATCATTTTAACATTGACTCTTCCGCTCTTGCATAGGCCACATTTTCTATAGTAGAAATGCATTTTTAATCACCACCCTCCCTCTTTTCCAAGCAAGACAGACTCCATGGTATATCAACTCCTTGTAGAAGACAGTTGCTTATTTTATCAGCCTTAGACAGGGCAGCATTTGAACTCAGAACATAAAGACATGTAACCAAATACCGTGACTGCTGAAGACATGTGTAGGCTCGAAAGAAATGAAGCTAGCATGATCTGCTGGATGTGTAATGGTAGTGTGCACACATGACAGAGTGTAAACACCCTGAGAGAAATGTTAGACATAAGAAGCATCGGATATGGTGTGCAAGAGAGACATTTGCGTTGGTATGGTCATGTACTGCCGATGGACAAAGAGAGCTGGGTGAAGAAGTGCCACTCCCAAACAGTGGAAGGAATCCAGGGTGGAGGGAGACCCAGGAAACATGATATGAGGTGGTGAAGCATGAACTTTGAACGTTGGGCCTCACAGAGGCAATGACAAAAGACCAAGACCTCTGGAGGTATACTGTGACTGAGAAAATCCAGCAAATAAAGTGAGTCCACAGCTGAAACTTACATCAGTGTCACATAACCAGCCCACTCAAAAGTACCTTGAATCTTAGGGCAACATGCCGTGCTTAAGGAGACCTATTGAGTCAAATAGATCAACATCAGCAATATCAAAATCAAATCAAATGGAAATTGTAATTGTGAGCCCCATGCTGGTAGCACATAAAAAGCACCATCCAAATGTGGCCAATGCCAGTGCCACTTTGACTGGCTTCCGTGCCAGTGACACGTAAAAAGCACCATCCGATCGTGTTCGATGCCAGCTCCTCTGGCACATAAAAAGCACCCACTACATTCTCGGAATGGTTAGCGTTAGGAAGGGAATCCAATTGTAGAAACACTGCCAGATCAGACTGGGGCCTGGTGCAGCCTCCTGGCTTCCCAGACCCCAGTCAAACCGTCCAACCTATGCCAGCATGGAATACAGATGTTAAACAATGTTTATGATGATGATGATATATATGTAAAAAGCACCCACTACATTCACGGAGTGGTTGGCATTAGGAAGGGCAATATATGAGGCCCAATGTTCACTTGCACATATATGTATATACTTACACATTTTTAATCTCATTTGCAACTATAAATATTTTGATATATCGCATCAGGGGGGGTAATACCTAGAACACTTGATAAGACCACAGTATAAATATACCGCATCTTAATGATAATTGGCTACATTGCAAATGATATAGACATCTTAAAAGAAACATGAAAAAGAAATTATAAAGTATTAATACAAAAGCAATATAAAAATAATATTACAAAGCAGCGAAGATCAAAGTTCAGATGGATACTTAGAATTATAACTATAATCCTGCTTAGTAACAGTCAATATAAGATTGCTTAAATAAATTAGAATAATTGATTAAGCAAGAACACTTAAATCATTGAAAATATAATAGACTGGATGGATGTGATATTGAGTCAAAGGAATGGGGAATTACTGAATGGAAACCGAATTTAAAATTAATGTTATTTAGGAAATAACTTATTTGAAAGTAGGTTTTAGATAGAGTACAAATATGCCTGCACAATCTTGTATGTATGTGTATTCAGTTACAATCGTAATGTAAACATATTTAGCAGATAATGTTTTGAAAAAAAAAAATTAAAATAGGTTAGAATGAGGAATAACCAATTAATTTATTAATGAATAATATGCTGGATGGAAGTATTAATAGGGACTTGCTATGTGTAAATCCAATTTTAATTTTATATTATTATTTTATTAATGGAAGTAGATTAAACTAAAATCATATCATCATCGTTTAACGTCCGTTTTCTATGCTAGCATGGGTTGGACGGTTCGACCGGGGTCTGGGAAGCCAGGAGGCTGCACCAGGCTCCAGTCTGATCTGGCAGTGTTTCTACAGCTGGATACCCTTCCTAATGCCAACCACTCCATGAGTGTAGTGGGTGCTTTTTACATGCCACCGGCACAGGTGCCAGGGGAGGCTGGCAATGGCCACGATCGGTTGGTGGTTTTTACGTGCCACCGGCATGGAAGCCAGTGCTGGCATTGACCACATACGAAAGGTGCTTTTTACGTGTCACCAGCACAGGTGCCAGGGGAGGCTGGCAACGACCACGATCAGTTGGTGCTTTTTACATGCCACCAGCACGGAAACCAGTTGTTCATACATACGCCCATGTGTATATGGCATCAATTATCATGGAATACAGTTCATGATGACTATATTCTATACCATCATCATTATGATTAATTCGTTTGTATCACATAATAAATAAAAACCCAAGAAAATTTATGCTTGCGGTAAATTACAATTTCAATCTTTACATGTAGCAGATCTCAATCTGTCATTAAAATCTTGAATGCTTCACATGTACAAAAATTAGTCTTCCATGTCACCTTGGTCTCATTTGGTCAATACAGAGGTTTTCAATTGGGGTCCATCCATATGGCCCTTGGAGGACCAAATAAGATTCTGTCATTAATCTATAATATAAATTGGACATGGGCGATCGTTGTATTCTTTCTTGTCTTGAGGTTCACAGCCAAACGGCGGGGTTGATTCACGTGAAAAATGGCACACATGTGGAGACAGGTGCATAGATTGGAATGCAGTTTGTATTTTTTTCCTGGCCCCCATACTTACCAAGAAAATCGATTAAAACTTTTTCTAATGGAATTCCCCCAGACTATGTACAAATTCTTTTTTCACAACTCCTGAAGCTGTTTTCTGACAGGGGTGGGGGGAGTCAGCAAATATTCATACAGCTGGAGGGTCCAATCAAAACAGGGGACCCGAAATGATAAGGTTGAGAAACACTGTTATAGATTATGCCTAACCAAAAACAATCACAACCACATCATCCAAACAGACTGGGTGAAACCGGGTTTAGCTGCTAGTATTTATATAAATTGGTTTATAATTCAACAATACACAAAACATTAAAATTTTTTTTTTAAAGAATTTCTAATAACATTTAATTGTAAAAACATAATAGGATTTTTTAAACATCAAATGGTTATGAGGATACATCCAAGTGAAATAAGGATCAAGGGAGGTTCTGTGGGGGAAAAAAACAGTTGAGAAACCACTGATACGATGTTTTTGGATTTGAAATCAAAAATATAACTGAGGTTGCATGACTAAGCATAGGGGTAGACAAAGAATGATGGTCAAGCATTTCTTGGCCCAGTTAGCCCTGGCCAAACAGATGTAGCCTATATCTGGTTCCGAGGCTCGCAGCCAATACTCTTTACAACACACATTCTACAAACAGTCATTTATTGAAACCAATCAAACAGAAACCTATAACAATTTAGGTTTTCATCTAAAATCAACAAGTCTTCACTCTAATCCCAAAACATCTATCCTCACTTATAACAGTGATAAATGAATCATATTCACACACACTTTCTAAATGGAATGAATGGTAAACTCCTAACCCAAAGCAGTGAAGCTTCCACCATCAAGTATTTTATTATTTCTAGCTTTTCTCAGAGAATACACTCTTCTGTATTGTTTGTTAGGACCAGGTACCTTCATATTTCTTCCTGTTCACTGATCCCATGTTGATGGGTACAATACATAAATCTATTAAAAACAACAGCATGGTCGTGTAAACACAAACAATAGTCAGTACATTCTGGATAGCTGAGCATTGTGGGTGGTTGCTGGGAAGTATTTTGTGATACAAGCAGAAGCTTTGACCACCACCCCATGTTATTTCAGATGACTCCAAGGTAACTGCAAAGTTGTTGTGTAACAACTGAACATACCATGTTATCACATATCAGTATGAATGAACCAATGGTGAATGAACTAGTGATTAATGAACCAGTGATGAATGTATCAGTGATGAATGTATCAGTGATGAATAAACCAGTGATGAATGTATCAGTGATGAATGTATCAGTGATGAATAAACCAGTGATGAATAAACCAGTGATGAATGAATCAGTGATGAATGAATCAGTGATGATGCTGCTTGTATTGTACTTATATGTGCTTAGCCTCCCTTTTTGCACTACATTACTATCACTTTTAGTTTGCAAAACAAATATAACTTCCTGTTTGACTTTAAAACTTGCATACTCATCCATTACACTCTCAAAGTGGTTGGTATTAAGAAAGGCATCGAGCTGTAGAAACCATGCCAAATCA
>NC_043000.1:25898611-25911111 GCF_006345805.1 Octopus sinensis | reverse complement strand
AAAACAATTAATTAACTATAAAACCCAGATAATTGTAATAGAGTTAACAGAGAAATAAAAGTGCTGAACAAATTTAAGTTTGAAAAATCAAAATGTTTGTTATGATTGTAGACTGAAGCTGACACAAGTCATTTTGGCTGTTGTAGTAGATTGTAGTTGGTGAAAGTGATGGTAAGTGTCTTGGAGAGAGAGAGAAGCACAGTAGTAATATAATAATAATAATAATGAATAGTGTTTAGTAAGTGTGATGGTGGCGGCGCAGCTGGTGGTGGTGGAGAAGGAGGCAGTGCGCCTTTGTAACACTTGCTAAAGCTTTTTAACCACAATTAGATGAAGACCCCCCTCCGAGGGAAAAGGAATAAATAGGGTAATCAAAATGGGATCAGATCGTTGAAAAGCATGTGTGAGGAGGGAAAATTGATAAATATGATGTGTAAAGGATATGATTAATTAAAAGGCGATATTAATTAAAGAAAAGGAAACAAACCGATAGCAATGTCGTCGGCACCGTGGAGCAATAAAGGAGAGAGGTGTGTTTGTTTTAAGGAGCCATTGTCAGTGAGTGAACCTCAATGTCAGAAGACTACAAGACAGCTGGTCGCACCAAAGCTGATGGCAGTAGTCTGTCTATTTGTGTGTGTGTTAAAAGAATCAACTGCTGCAAGCTGTAAAATGTAATTTGTCCATTAGCTTTCAGGACTGAGACACATACTGACCGTAATGATGTCCTCTGATGTAAAAATCCACTCCACGTTGTGATTACAGTTTTTGTTGGTAAATTGTTCTTCAGTGGTTGTCGTAGATATTGTTAATGTCCTTTGTTTTATGTTATTTAATTTAGATCAGTCGACTGCAACCACAAAACACTCACACACCACATGAATATGCTACGACGAAGTAATACATAAATACAACATCTGGAGCGTGTGTGCGTGTGAGAGAGAGAGCTTCTGTAGTCACACAACTACCATGTGGAGGCGAGAGAGAGAGAAAGAAACACTAATATATAACGGGAGAGGAGACAGCCTAGTGGTTTGATTCAATAAAGTTTTATTATATTCTGTTACTAGTTTAACTTTGTATACTATACTCTAAGCGATTCGATTTTTTTTCCATTTTTCATATGCAAACGGAACACGCATATATTTTCCCATACATAAATAAATATACATGTGCGTGTAATAAGTATTAAAATTAGTTAACCAAATTTTGTTGTAATTTCTTTACCGCCCTTTATCGCCTCACACTTAAAACTATTGAAAATGCTTATATAAGCTTCAAAGTATAATCTATATATACATCTATGTGTGTGTGATACTTAAACTGGTTCTAAGTATTTATATAATAATATATACATACA
This sequence comes from Octopus sinensis, assembly GCF_006345805.1. Taxonomy (NCBI): domain Eukaryota; kingdom Metazoa; phylum Mollusca; class Cephalopoda; order Octopoda; family Octopodidae; genus Octopus; species Octopus sinensis. The sequence continues at coordinate 25,909,751 of NC_043000.1, read as the reverse complement.
TACACCAAAACAGAGAATGGGTGTCAGACAGAATGCATTATTGCAGTATTTTAGTTTCATGGATACTACTTTCCAAAAATCCCAGAGAACAACTTTACTTTTAGCCACTCAATTAACGGGAAATATATTTTAAAAGAATGAGTATACCATAGTGGATTCTCCTCCTTTCTAGTACCAAAGTAAGACATTATTGTTAAATGTCTTTTATAAATAAAATAAAGTATAAGTCAAGTTCTACGATCGATTTAATAAATCCCTTCCTCGAAGTTCGAGGCCTTGTGCTTGGAACTACAGAATCGTTAGTGTTTGTTCTTTACGTTCCGAGTTCAAATCTAACAGAAGTCAACTTAGCCTTTCATCTTTTTAGGGTCGATAAGATAAAGTACCCGTTAAGTAGTGGGTTCGATTCCTATCGACTTATATCCTCCTCTCGAAATTTCTTACTTTATGCTTGTGTGAGAAATACAGCAGAATCGTTAGAACGCTGAGACAATATCTTGTCGAAGTTAGTTACTCTATTGTACATTTTTGAGTTCAAATACCGCCGAAGTTACTTTGCTTTTTTTTTTTTTTTCTTTCATCCATTCCTATTAGTCAAGTATTGAGACTGATGACATCGACAAGCTCCTTTCTCTCAAAACTTCTGGTTTTAGAAAAGAATTATCATTATATATTAATACAAGCGTACGTTCCCACCTACCTGCTTTTTGTGTCGCACTAAGGAGAGTAACTCAAATAGAATTAAAAATAACAGTTGATAATTATGGTAGTGGTGGTGGCGGCGCCGGTGCTGATAATGCTGAATGGAGAATTATACAGAGGGAGGGAGAGTGAACGATCGTAAAGCATAGACATAGAAAGTAAAAATTAGGAAAGACAGAGAGAAGCAGAAATATTGGAATCAATCAAAAGATAAAAGGAAAGAAGAGGAAAAAGAAACAAAGAAAGTAGAAATGTGAAGTTAAAAATAAAAATGAAATGAAATAAAACTATTGTATTTCAGAACAGTAATTTATTTTTTCTAAATAAACACATGCACAATGTATTCGTTCTTCACTCATTTATTACTGTTCTTATTTTAACTCATGTCCATTATCCGGAAAGCTTTCGTCACACATCTGTGACCTCTTCAGTGACCCTTTCCATCCTTGTGTGTGTTCCTGCTCTGCTTAGTCTATTGTGTTCTTCTATGATGTATATCCTTATATGTACATACATTTGCATCTGTATTTGTGTGTGTGTTATTCTTAGTAGCACTATGACCCACCCGTCACCCCCTCCCCTCCCACATTTCTGCTACTGCTGTCCTTGACCCCCAACTTTTGGTACTGTTCCTGTATCCCTCTGTGTTTTTGTGTTTGCCTGTACTGCTGCCATCGTGGTAGTTGTTGTTGATGTTGTGACCAGTTGCCGTCATGTCAGTTTTATGCGTTGATAATAACTTAACCTTTATGTTATTAACTGAGCTGCTATGTTCCACTTGAGCATGTTGGTAGAGCACTGATGAGCCTTTCTGCTCTTTGAGCTCCCACCAGTGTTCACCTATACGCACCCCATATGCTGCATGCTGTCTCTCCAATGTAAGTTGGTGTCTCATTTCTGCACCATAGCTATACACTATACTCCTAACCTCACAGTTAACATGTGGGTTCATCCTACATACTATGCAATTGTTCTCCATACATGGGGGCCTATCAAAGGGATAAATTCTACAGATCAGAGATTTTATGGGGTCACCTGGCCTTTCTACTAACTTTAATCCACAGATTAGCCTTATGTAAATTTTTTTCTAAAAAGGTATGCTAGTTTACTGCCAGGAGCAGCATCAGCGAACATAGCACTGGTAGTTTTTGTTTTCGTACCGTCAGTTGGTCTTTCTATCTCTTTTTCTGATCCTTTTTGTGCTGTTTCAAGAATTGCTCCTGTATAGCAGGGTCGATCCCCTTTGCAGCACTCCCTATGATGGTTTTGTACTTAGCCTTAGCTCCTTTGTACACTCTAATCCTGTCCCTTTTGTTGTAGGCAGAAAGCTGCATGCAGTGGCTGAATAAAGCTCTATTTGATTTTGATTTTGATTTTTAACCTCACATTTCCCCCTCCATCTCCATTTAATATCCACTCATACCAATTCTTTCTCACCTTCTCTTCATAATATAGTTACTGCTGATTTTTCATTCATGCTTTTTCTCATACATTTCTCTCCAGATGTGAGATAGTATGAATGACCCAATGTCAAAGATTTAAATTGACCATGAAAGCAGATGCCCTATATCAAATTTCAACACAATATCTGGAGAGTTTTTAACCTGAAAACACCGCAAATGTTTTTGGATGTGATGGTCCAATTACAAACACTAACGTTTTTATGACTACCCTTCCTCCCTCCATTCTCCCTCCCTCCATTCTTTCTATTCTTTCCTCTCTTCCCTTCTTCTCTTCCCTTTAATCCTGTTTTTCCAAACCTGTCACTGTTCTTCCCCTTTCCTCTTTATCTCTCTTCCACTTACCTTATATTTATTGTTTCTCTTCACTCCTCCCCACATGCTTGTATTATTCTTTCAGTGTTCTTTCTGCTTGACTCTGCAAAAGTAGCAATGTTGTGCTTGACTCTGCAAAAGTTCAGTGTTCTGCTTGACTCTGCAAAAGTAGAAATGACTCTGGCAAAGTAGCATTAATTTTCTCAGTTGTTCAATTTTTATCAATCGATCAATGGACTGACTGAGTCAACCTATCAATAATGAACCTATAATGCTTACTGGAAACAGCTGTAAGTCAAATTTACTACAATAAAGAAAAATATGTAATCACCATTATTCAAGCCTTGTCATATATATATATATGTGTGTGTGTATATACAGAGAAGAGAGAGAGAGAGAGAGAGAGAGAGAGAGAGAGAGAGAGAGAGAGAGTGAGAGAGAGAATAAGACAGATGGTTTTAGAAACTGAGAGGCTAAGTAAGAATGGGACTTACTGTAAACATGCAAAAGCAAGAGTAGGAAACAGAAAGTTGTGAAGATAAAAGTGATACACACACACACATATTGCTATCCTGTTGTCTCCCACCCCCTCTGTATATGGGAGGCATATGGCCTAGTGGTTAGAGCAGCGGACTTGCGGTCAAGGGATCGCGGGTTCGAATCTCAGACCAAGCGATGTGTGTGTTAATGAGCGAAACACCTAAGCTCCACACGGCTCCAGCAGAAGGTAATGGCGAACGTCTGCTGACTCTTTCGCCATAACATTCTCTCACTCTTTCCTCCTGCATTTAGCAGCTCACCTGCAACGGACCAGCGTCCCATCCAGGTGGGGAACCTATATGCCAAGGACACTGGGAAACCGGCCCTTATGAGCCAAGCATGGCTCGAGAAGGAACAACCCCCTCTGTATACCCAAGTTTCACCTGTCACTGCATTCCCCCCCCCCTCTTTACATTCATGTCAAGTCTCTACTCCCTACTCATGCACCTTTGGCAATACCCTACTATTTGTATTCTGATCCCCATATCTTGAGGATATGCCCTGGCACTTGCCACCGTCTACCTCTCTCTTCCTTTACTCAACCATCCCATTTATATTCTGATCCCCGTTCCTTGTGAGTATACCCTGCACTTCACCATCATCTCTCTCCTGCGCTCTCTCTCTCTTTCTCTCTCTCCCTCTCTCTCTTTCTCTCTCTCTCTCTCTCTCTCCTCTCTCTCTCTCCCTCTCTCTCTCTCTTTCTTACCGAGTAGCCATATATTTCCTCTGCAGCTAGACACCTGTTTCTGTCTCTATCTCACTCTAACCTTTCATCATCTCACACAAGATCACCTCCACCAGTGCCCCCTCCCCTCTCAAAGGATCTTCGTCTTGCAAGTTACTTGATGACATCACCAATGCTGGTGCCACATAAAAAGCATCCAGTCCATACTGTAAAGGGGTTGGCATTTGGAGGGCATCTGGCTGTAGAAACCATGCCAAAACTGACCTCACCTATGCAGGTGTCATGTAAAAAACAATCGGTCCTCTCTGTGAGGTAGTTGGTGTTAGGAAGAGCATCCAGCCATAGAAACCATGTCAAATCAGACTCTGAAGCCAGATGTGGCTCCCGGACTTGCTATCTCTTGTCAAACTGTCCAATCCCTGCCAGCATGGAAAGCGGATATTAAAAGATGGTGATGAGTCAATGAAGCCAAAAATATAAATAGATAGTGATAGCTGCCAGCATGACCCTGATGCAGGACATAAAGCAATGATAGAAATACAAGTGTTAGAATCTGATGGTAGACAGGATTAGAAGAGGTGGTGACAGGAAGTGCAGAAGAGGAAGGGCGAGAGTAGAATGCGGTGGGCACAATTGGTTTACTGTTGTCTCCTATACATAGACTTTGAGATAAACCAAAAGATCAAGTGATGAGAGGGTTGAATAATGAGGGTGATGGTGGGGAGGAAGAGCTAGAAAGTAGACAGGTTGAACCAATGAACAGCAGGGGTAGGAGTAAAACAAGCAAGAGAGAGAGGGGGGAGAGATGAGAAAGAGACAGCAATAGTAGGCTTAGCAGGACATATGTCTCTCTTGAGTTACATCCTCATCATCATCATCATTATCCTCGATTAACATCCGTTTTCCATGCTGGCATGGGTTGGACAGTTTGACTGAGGTCTGGAGAGCAAGCAGCTGCACCTGGCTCCAGTCTGATCTGGCAGTGTTTCTGCAGCTGGATGCCCTTCCTAATGCCAACCACTCTGAGAGTGTAGTGGGTGCTTTTTACATGCCACTGGGATGGGAGCCAGTCAGGTGGGCCTGGCAACGATCACATTCAGACAACAACTATTTCTGTGACTTTTGATCCGTTATGGATAGGTCCTTCTCCAACCCCATGAATCACCAGTCAACACAGTTCCTTTTTATTTCTTCTGTGAGATGCAACATTTTTAGGTCAGTTTTTCATCATTTCATCCCAAGTCCTTCTGGGTCTCCCTCTTCTACACGTACCATTCCCTTTGAGTGTGAGGCAGTTTTTAATGCTGTTGTCATCCTCCACTTCACAACACATCCATACTCTCACAGTTTTCTCCCTTTCACATTTCATCCAATTCATGCTACATCCTTTCTTCCATCCCAACGGAGACCCACAACCATGACCACCACCGATAAACAACTTCATGTGAATACAAAACTGAAAATCAAAAACTCCACCATCATCTCTGCAGATCACACTGACCAAAATAAAGGAGAAGAAGCCATTTTTTTACCCTGATCTCCTTCTGATGGATGCAAAGGACATGTTTTCCAATGGCTGCTGAAAATCTGTATCATCATCATCATCATTTAAAATCCATCTTCTATGCTGGCATGGGTTGGACGGTTTGACTGGAGCTGGTAAACCAGAGGACTACACTGTGTGTCATTGTCTGCTTTGGCATGGCTTCTACAGCTGGATCCACTTTACAGAGTGGACTATACTACAAAATTGATGATATATCCATGGTCTCCATGGCCTCTCTAGGTTGCCTCAAGCACCTCTACAGTTTTTCAAAGAGTGCCTTGATAAAGTCAAGTCCTTTCTCCAAAAACAAAATTCTGAGAACATATTAACCCTTTCATTACTGTATTTATTTTGAAATGCTCTGTGTTTCTTTCAATTAATTTTAAACATAGCAAAGAATTTAGTAAAATAACTTAGTTATCATTAAGCTAGTGTTAGGAACATAAATTGTGACTTAGGTTTGGTGGAACATTTTAATTCAGAACTTATGAAAACGAGATATTTGTATTACAGAGCCAGAGGCAGTTTCAGCTGGGTTGGTAACGAAAAGGTTAATGATGGGTGATTTTGACCTTCTTTATACAAACTGCCTGAAAATATATAGAAATCGGCCAAGCACATCTCAACACCAGAAAAAGTAACAGAAGATTTGATTTTTTTAATTTCAAGGATGAATTCTTCCAATTGCAACTTGTGCTTGACCCAACAAAACAAAAATGTCTTGGGTCTGATATTAACAAACCATTCCAACTCCATCCATGACATTTCAGTTGAAAAAAATAACTCATCTCTATGGCCATGACAGAGTACTCTGCAATTTTAGTTTTTGACATGTCAAAGCCAAACCAGTCACTCCACCCTACTGTACCCATTCAATAACAGCAATCTTCATAAAGCAAACCGGGGATCAATTAGACAAGATCTGTTGTGTACATATTAATTGCTGGTATGGATGCCATATTTTATTTTGTAACCCCTATATACTACCAAATATATTAAAGGTTTACAAGTCAATAGTCTGTGTTAGCAATGCATTGTTCCGATGTCTGGCAGCTGACTTGGCAGACACCCATAAAATTATTAACCATCTTACAAACAATAACTCTGAGCACCTTTTCAAACTCCACCTGTCTAACACCCGTGGACATGTTTACAAAGTCAGAAAACAGCACAGCTCCCATGACTTTTGGAAACATTTTTTCATGCTAAGAGTTGCTGAAGTATGGAACAAACTGCTAGCATCAGTTATTAGTTGTCGGAGCACTGCATCCTTCAAAACTTCCATGCTTCCTGAGATTCGCCAACACTACACCTGATTTTCTCCCCTCCATACACACGCAAGCATGTATCTGACTCGTATACTGTTCACTTTCCAGACATTTGTACATTACTGCATATGCTTTATATGCACTTTTGACAAGTTGTGGTGCACCTGAGCACTGTATACAATAATTTCCTTATTATTATTATTATTATCAATTGTATCTCTACAATCTAAATTCGTTAGAAAACCTGTTGAAATACACTTAAAAAAATGAAGATCTGTTGCTTATTGACTGGTCCTTCACTCACATTTCCTTTGATATTATCAGATCTTTGTAGGGGGTTCTGAGAACATTGTCAGCAGTATGTTTAAAATAGGTCCTAACAAAACACATTAGCATAAATTAACACAGAAGTAATTTTCCATGAGAGAAAAAAAAACTCGTTAGGAAAATCAAAGGAGATAATAAAAAAATAATAAACCAATTAAAATACTTCCACAAATAGCACCTTTAATCAACAGAAATAAGGCCATTTGAGTTGGCAAAATATTGGCTTCAAATTTTAGCAGAGGGCCAACAATTTTGGGGAGAAGGTTTGTCAATTACATTAACCCCAGTGCACTTATTTTATCGACCCCTAGAAGAATGAAAGGCAAAGTTGACCTTGGTGGAATTTAAACTAGAATATAAAGATAAATGAAATGCATGGAACTTTTACTGCCTCAGACATCATCATCGTCGTTGTTTAACATCCGCTTTCCATGCTGGCATGGGTGGGACAGTTTGACTAAGGGTTTGTGAGCCAGAAGGCTGCAACAGGCTCCAATCTGATCTGGCAAAGTTTCTACAACTGGATGCCCTTCCTAACACCAACCACACCAAGAGTGTAGTGAGTGCTTTTATGTGCTACCGGCACAAGGGCCAGTCAGGCGGTTGTGGCAATGACCACACTCAAAAGGTGTTTTTTATGTGCTACCTGCATGGGAGCCAGTCCGGCGGCCCTGGCAACGACTATGCTCAAATGTTGTTTTTTATGTGCCACGGGCACATGTGCCAGTAAGGCGATGCTGGCAACAATAACACTCAAATGATGCTTTTTACGTGCCACTAGCACGGGAGCCATGCAGCAATAAATGAAACCAAGTATTATTCTGCAGTAGGCCCTAACAGATTCCTGCAAATGTCCTGAAAGAATGCAAACATCGACTTGCATCCCTTCTATGCAACCTCTGGAGATATTCTTTAGACTCAGGCTATATTCTGAAGCATTTCTATATTCTCGGAGTGGTTGGCTTTAGGAAGGGCATCCAGCTGTAGAAACTCTGCAAGATCAAGATTGGAGCCTGGTGCAGCCTTCTTGTACGTCAGTCCTCAGTCAAAATCGTCCAAACCATGCTAGCATGGAAAGCAGACGTTAAACGATGATGATGATGATGATGATGATGATTTCTTATACCAATGTGTTGTTCCAATCTTCAAAAAGGAAGATGGATTACTTGCAGCTAATTATCATCCAATCTCACTCCTCTCTCACATCATCAAAGCTGTTTCAAAGAGCGATGGGATCCAGAATAACTGGCTTAGGTATGTTTATGGACAACTAAGTCATGGGGACATAAACAAACCAACACTGGTTGTCAAGCACTGGTGGGAGACAAACACTAACACAAAGACATACACAAATCCATCTCTCTCTCACTATATGTGTGTGTGTGTGTGTCTGTCTGTCGGTCCACCTGTGTGTATGTGTGTGTATATATATACAGTAGGTTTTTAAAATACTTATATTAATTTATTGGATATAACTTTCTATGTGTATTCCATACAATGAGGTTATAATGAAATAGGAGTTGCGGATCTATTGGTCAGTGGTTGTGTGGTAAGAAACTAGCTTACCAACCACATGGTTCCGGGTTCAGTCCCACTGCTTGTCACCTTGAGCAAGTGTCTTCTACTGAAGCCCGTCGTATACATGTATATATATATATATATATATATACGTGTGTGTGTGTGTGTGTGTGTGTATATGTATGTGCTTGTGTGTCTGTGTTTGTCCCTCCAACATCGCTTGACAACCGATGCTGGTGTGTTTACGTCCCTATAACTTAGCAGTTCAGCAAAAGAGACCGATAGTATAAGTACTAAGCTTACAAAGAATAAGTCCTGAGGTTGATTTGCTCAAGGCGGTGTTCCAGCATGGCCACAGTCAAATGACTGAAACAAGTAAAAGAGTAAAAGAGTAATTTATAATAATTATATATATACATATATATATATATATTTATACACACACATATATGCACACATACACTCAACAGGCTTCCATGCGGTTTCCATCTACCAAATTCACAAGCTTTCCATGGTCAGATATTAGTTATTCATGACCACCAGGCCTAACCTGGGCCATTTCTCTGCTGTCAGCCATACATTTCTACTTTTAACTGCCAGATACAAACTAATATACTCTTTACTCTCTTACTTGTTTCAGTCATTTGACTGTGGCCATGCTGGAGCACCGCCTTTAGTCGAGCCAATCGACCCCAGGGCTTATTCTTTGTAAGCCTAGTACTTATTCTATTGGCCTCTTTTCCTGAACTGCTAAGTTATGGGGACGTAAACACACCAGCATCAGTTATCAAGCGATGTTGGGGGGACAAACACAGACACAAACATATACACACAAACATGACCGCGTGTGTATCGTTGGCGATTTTTTTCCCTCTGTCTTCCCTTCTCTGGATCTTTCCTTCTCCTATGTTTCCAACGAAGAGCTTTGCTCGAAACGTTAAAGCCTCCTTCTTTCCTTCTTTCCTGAGCGTCTAATAATACTATATTTGTTCCACATCCTCGCGTTGTTGTGTTTTTTTGTGCTTTCTTGTTTGGATTAACTATATATATATATATATATATATATACATATATATGATAGGCTTCTTTCAGTTTCCTTCTACCAAATCCACTCACAAGTCTTTGGTCGGCCCGAGGCTATAGTAGAAGACAGTTGCCCAAGATGCCACGCATGTGGTTGGTAAGCAAGATACTTACCACACAGCCACTCCTACGCCTACAAGTTTTTTACAAGATTTTTTAGTTGCCAAAAAATCACTTCACTTAAAACAGCTGCTTGTTCTTGTTTACATAATCACCATGGTTATTCTGAAAGCAACATCTTATAAAGTTATAAAGACGAGTTTTCAAACATTTGCTTGTGTGTAAAATGCATGAAAATGGCCATGTGTGAAGTGGAGTTACTTGATTAGTTTAGGAAAGGAATGAGGACACAGCCATTTGTGAGATTTTATGTTTATTGTGTGTTTTAACAAGCGTTTGCTTTAAATATTAAGTTTCTTGTTGCAGTTTCTTAGCATTGATGTCTGTAGTGATTAATAGAGTCCCAAATGGTAATTTCTCAACACAGCATAATCACTGTACGTGTGCATGTGAGTGTGTGTGTGTGTGGTGTGCATACAATAAGTGTTTACTTATCTGGTAGATCGGGGGACCCTGTCAAAAGCTTTCTCTATATCAATGAAAGCCAAGTACAGAGGTTTATTTTTGGCTAGGTATTTTCCTACCCGGAATTCTTCACTGTACTCATTGCCAACCCTCACCTTACTGACAGTATCCCTATACATGGCTTGCGCAGCTCTCACTAACCATTCATCTATCCCTAGTTTCCTCATTGACCACAAGATAAGGGATCGGGGTACCCTGTCAAAGGCTTTCTCCATGTCAACGAAAGCCAGGTACAGTGGTTTATCTTTGGCTAGGTATTTTCCTACCCGGAATTCTTCACTGTACTCATTGCCAACCCTCACCTTACTGACAGCATCCTTGTACATGCCTTGCATAGCTCTCACTAACCATTCATTTATCCCTAGTTTCCTCATTGACCACCAGATAAGGGATCAGGGGACCCTGTCAAAGGCTTTCTCCATGTCAACAAAAGCCAGGTACAGTGGTTTATCTTTGGTTACGTATTTCTCCCACTGCTGTCTTACTAGAAATATAGCATCAGTGGTGCTTTTCCCTGGCACGAATCCAAACTGCATCTCATCTAAACTAACTCTCTCCCTAATTAGTTGGGCTATAACACTCTCCTTGACTTTTATTACCTCTGTAATTATTTGTATCTAATGTATCACCTTTACCTTTGTAGCAGTTGACTTTGGTGCTGCTCCACCAGTCGTTGGGTATGACTCCTTCATGTATCACCTGGTTGACTATACGGGTGACTAGACTATAGCCGACACTGCTAGATATTTTAAGCATCTCTGCAGTGATTCCTGATGGGCTGGGGATTTTCCCTATCATCATACCCTTAATTGCTTTATCTACCAAGGTACTCTCAATTTGAATAGCTGGTCCCTCTGTTGGGTCGACATTTGACAGACTGTCTTTCTCCCATTCATTCTCTTCATTTAGCAACCTTTCATGGTGGCATATCCGAGTCTCTCTCTTTGCAGCCTCGTTAAATGCAAGTGAACCATCATCCATGCAGATAGATTTCTCTCCTATGACAACACGATTCTCTTTCACACACTGTCTTGCAACATGAAACACTTCAAGTCTTTAGTCCTCATGATGCAGAACATTGGCAATTTTTGTCTTATCTGCTTCCCCTCTG
>NC_043000.1:25891111-25893611 GCF_006345805.1 Octopus sinensis | reverse complement strand
AACCTTTTGGATTAACTGGTGCTAGAGTGAGCCATATAGTGACCACTCTCTTATATTTATTTTGTAAAAATATTATAATATATTATAAAATATTATAATAATCCAGGTTTCTCGGAGCACTAGGCCACTTGGTGTTGAATAGATATACTATTAAATAGTATCTAATTCTCTCACCCTTATTAATTAATTATAATTATGCTGCATTTATTTCTAAATGCAGTATTTGTTTTCCTTTCCGTGAAAGTTTGGCGCGCTGTTAGTTGGGGCATTTGAATTATAACGTCGGATGTAATCAATTGAACCACACGCGTATTTATCGTTATGGTAAAATCTGGCGTGTGATTGAGTGGATTTCATCCAGATAGTTTTGGCTGACGAGCTACAAGTGGATTTTTTGTAAGTAAAATTACATTTAATTCATTAATAGCGAAACAATTGTCCCAAAATAATCTGTATTTTTGTTATTTTTTATTTGCCCTGTCCGTGTGAGCTAACAATCGTACTGACTTTCATGGAAACATGTATTTTGTGGTTGAAACCTTTTGGATTAACTGGTGCTAGAGTGAGCCATATAGTGACCACTCTCTTATATTTATTTTGTAAAAATATTATAATATATTATAAAATATTATAATAATCCAGGTTTCTCGGAGCACTAGGCCACTTGGTGTTGAATAGATATACTATTAAATTAGTATCTAATTCTCTCACCCTTATTAATTAATTATAATTATGCTGCATTTATTTCTAAATGCAGTATTTGTTTTCCGTGAAAGTTTGGCGCGCTGTTAGTTGGGGCATTTGAATTATAACGTCGGATGTAATCAATTGAACCACACGCGTATTTATCGTTATGGTAAAATCTGGCGTGTGATTGAGTGGATTTCATCCAGATAGTTTTGGCTGACGAGCTACAAGTGGATTTTTTTGTAAGTAAAATTACATTTAATTCATTAATAGCGAAACAATTGTCCCAAAATAATCTGTATTTTTGTTATTTTTTTTTATTTGCCCTGTCCGTGTGAGCTAACAATCGTACTGACTTTCATGGAAACATGTTTTTTGTGTGTGTTGAAACCTTTGGATTAACTGGTGCTAGAGTGAGCCATATAGTGACCACTCTCTTATATTTATTTTGTAAAAATTATAATATATTATAAAATATTATAATAATCCAGGTTTCTCGGAGCACTAGGCCACTTGGTGTTGAATAATATACTATTAAATTAGTATCTAATCTCTCACCCTTATTATTAATTATAATTATGCTGCATTTATTTCTAAATGCAGTATTTGTTTTCCGTGAAAGTTTGGCGCGCTGTTAGTTGGGGCATTTGAATTATAACGTCGGATGTAATCAATGAACCACACGCGTATTTATCGTTATGGTAAAATCTGGCGTGTGATTGAGTGGATTTCATCATCCAGATAGTTTTGGCTGACGAGCTACAAGTGGATTTTTTTGTAAGTAAAATTACATTTAATTATTAATAGCGAAACAATTGTCCCAAAATAATCTGTATTTTTGTTATTTTTTATTTGCCCTGTCCGTGTGAGCTAACAATCGTACTGACTTTCATGGGAAACATGTATTTTTGTGGTTGAAACCTTTGGATTAACTGGTGCTAGAGTGAGCCATATAGTGACCACTCTCTTATATTTATTTTGTAAAAATATTATAATATATTATAAAATATTATAATAATCCAGGTTTCTCGGAGCACTAGGCCACTTGGTGTTGAATAGATACTATTAAATTAGTATCTAATTCTCTCACCTATTAATTAATTATAATTATGCTGCATTTATTTCTAAATGCAGTATTTGTTTTCCGTGAAAGTTTGGCGCGCTGTTAGTTGGGGCATTTGATTATAACGTCGGATGTAATCATTGAACCACACGCGTATTATCGTTATGGTAAAATCTGGCGTGTGATTGAGTGATTTCATCCAGATAGTTTTGGCTGACGAGCTACAAGTGGATTTTTTGTAAGTAAAATTACATTTAATCATTAATAGCGAAACAATTGTCCCAAAATAATCTGTATTTTTGTTATTTTTTATTTGCCCTGTCCGTGTGAGCTAACAATCGTACTGACTTTCATGGGAAACATGTATTTTTGTGGTTGAAACCTTTGGATTAACTGGTGCTAGAGTGAGCCATATAGTGACCACTCTCTTATATTTATTTTGTAAAAATATTATAATATATTATAAAATATTATAATAATCCAGGTTTCTCGGAGCACTAGGCCACTTGGTGTTGAATAGATATACTATTAAATTAGTATCTAATTCTCTCACCCTTATTAATTAATATAAATTATGCTGCATTTATTTCTAAATGCAGTATTTGTTTTCCGTGAAAGTTGGCGCGCTGTTAGTTGGGGCATTTGAATTATAACGTCGGATGTAATCAATTGAACCACACGCGTATTTATCGTTATGGTAAAATCTGGCGTGTGATTGAGTGGATTTCATCCAGAAGTTTTGGCTGACGA
>NC_043000.1:25883611-25886111 GCF_006345805.1 Octopus sinensis | reverse complement strand
AGAAAATATATCCATAATATCTCACCATTAATAGTTGAAAAATATTTTACTGTAAAAAAACAGTGACTTGATAATGGTAAACTTTCCCTGTGGTGAATTAATGACAGTGAACTTACCAGACATGTGCTGGATGCACACATTTCTGAGTGGTTATCTCCTCTTCAGCATCAGGCATTAGAAAAGTGGAATACTACAAACAGAAAAGATATGGATGTCTTTCGTTATATTCCTGTCACACATTCATGCAAAACATTAACTTGGATGCAGTTTCTGTAGTGGTGAGAGTCATTGACAGCCCTGTGGGAGTGGAAGAATGGACTAGCTGAACTCTTACAAAAAGTGGCGTATTGGTTGAAACGTGAGAAGGTTGTAGGAGTTTTTGAGAGTTCGTGGAAGTCATGGGAAATCGTTGAGAGTTCGTGGAAGTTGTAGGAAGTTGTTGAGAGTTTGTATTTATTGGAGTGTTGTGTTAGTGGAGTAAATTGAAGTAGGTCGTGTGAAGACAGTTATGTCTTTCCTTGCTTCGTGAAATCTGTATATCCAACATATAGAAGGATACAAAAGCTTCCATTCAAGGGACACTTTTTCCCTAGTTTGAAGTTACATCAATATTCTGGTGGATGAGTTGTTGATAATAGTATAGGAGGTCCATTTTCTACAGTTCCTGGATAGGGTCTGGTGAGACGACTGGCATTAGTACCTGGCTCAGTTATGGAGTTGGTTGTGGTATCAGAGTCTGTAGCAGTGAGAACTACACCAAACTGCCCATTGGAAGGCTCAGTCTAAGCTTTGTTTTCTCTGCAAGCTGTAGCACTAGACTTGGAGAATAAGGTTTTGGTATATATAAGGCAGCGAGCAGGCAGAAACATTAGCACACTGGGCAAAATGCTTAGCAGTATTTCATCTGCCGCTACGTTCTGAGTCCAAATTCCGCCGAGGTTGACTTTGCCTTTCATCCTCTCGGGGTTGATTAAATAAGTACCAGTTATGCGCTGGGGTCAATATAATCGACTTAATTTGTTTGTCTGTCCTTGTTTGTCCCTTCTGTGTTTAGCCCCTTGTGGGTAGTTAAGAAATAGGTATATATCAGACCAGCAAAGTAGCAGGATTGTTAGTACATCAGGCAAAATGCTTAGTGGTATTTCACCCATCTTTGCACTGTGAGTTTAAATTCCTCTGAGGTTGACATTGCCTTTCATCCTTTCAGGGTCGATGAAATAATAACCAGCTATGCCACTGGGGTCAATGTAATTGATTTAACCCTCTCACAAAATTGCTGGCTTTGTGCCAAAATTTGAAACCTATATATTTTAGATCATTACAGGAAGTTAGTGTTAAACCAGATAATGAAAAGGAAATCAATTAGTAAAAGGATTATTTATGATTCAGTTTTGTATCTGGAAGAAGTGCTGTTGATGCAATTTTCCTTGTGAGAGAATTGCAAGAGAAGTACTTAACCAAGCATAAATGCCTATATCTGGTATTTATTAATCTAGGGAAACCATTTGCCAGTGGTCCCTGATCAGTTATCTAGAGATTGCTCAAAATTGCTGAAGCTTAGAATAAACTATCCACATCAGTCGTTAGCTGTTGGGACACTACATCCTTCAAAACTTCCATGTCCCTTTTTCTCTTAACAACTCATTCACTGTTCACTTCCTGTGCATTTTTCTGTCTACTCTTCATTCCCTTTTGGTTACCTTTTCTGGTGAGTTGTAGTGCACCCGAGTACTATATACAAGAAGATCATCATCATCATCATCATTATTATTATTATTATTATTATTATTATTATTATTATTATTATAAAATTCCTCCAAGATCGACTTTGCCTTTCATCTTTTCAGGGTCGATGAAATAATAACCAGCTATGCCACTGGGGTCAATGTAATTGATTTAACCCTCTCACAAAATTGCTGGCTTTGTGCCAAAATTGAAACCTATATATTTTAGATCATTACAGGAAGTTAGTGTTAAACCAGATAATGAAAAGGAAATCAATTAGTAAAAGGATTAATTATGATTCAGTTTTGTATCTGGAAGAAGTGCTGTTGATGCAATTTTCCTTGTGAGAGAATTGCAAGAGAAGTACTTAACCAAGCATAAATGCCTATATCTGGTATTTATTAATCTAGGGAAACCATTTGCCAGTGGTCCCTGATCAGTTATCTAGAGATTGCTCAAAATTGCTGAAGCTTAGAATAAACTATCCACATCAGTCGTTAGCTGTTGGGACACTACATCCTTCAAAACTTCCATGTCCCTTTTTCTCTTAACAACTCATTCACTGTTCACTTCCTGTGCATTTTTCTGTCTACTCTTCATTCCCTTTTGGTTACCTTTTCTGGTGAGTTGTAGTGCACCCGAGTACTATATACAAGAAGATCATCATCATCATCATTATTATTATTATTATTATTATTATTATTATTATTATTATTATTATTATTATAAAATTCCTCCAAGATCGACTTTGCCTTTCATCCTTTCGGGGTAGATA
>NC_043000.1:25873611-25878611 GCF_006345805.1 Octopus sinensis | reverse complement strand
TTACTATTATTACTATTACTATTATTATTATTATTATTATTACTATTATTATATTATTATTATTATTATATGGTATACCAAAAGTGAAACTATTTGCGTGACAATTTCTTTAAAAATTTCTTGTTTCTTTAAATTTTTTTTTTTGCTGAATTGCTTATGTTTATGTCTGTGTATGGTGTATGTATGTGTTTATGTCTGTGTATGTATGTATAGTCCTGTATGTAAGTATATGTATGTATACATACAAAAATATACATACACGCACAAAAACACATATATACATACACAAAAAGTATATAAACATAAATGAGTCAGTCGATAAAAACCTTAAAGAACGATTCAGCTGGGGAAAAAAAATCGAAGAAATAAAAAATTGTTTTACTGAAATTGCCGAACACTTTCAGTTTTGATATACTATCTCCGAAAAATCGCCTTGAAATTAATCAAATTAAATAAACATCAGTCAATAGCTGATAAGAAATAATTTAGTACACCAAACCATATGTGTATGCATTAATACAAGAATATAGTAATTATAATAAATTGAAGAGTCTACTACACCCAGCATAAGTAAACAATCTATTGATAGAATATATTTCATGACCCAAATTACAGCCTTTCTATAGAATAAATAAACATGTTGTGAAAAGCAAATTAAAAGAGAATTAATAATAAAAATAATAATCATTTATCGAACAGAACAACACAACGTGCATTCCATCCAATCATAAAAGATCGTTAACGATACATTACGAAAACTCAAATATGAAATATCTTCTCATCAGTAACGTTCCGGAATTTTGTAAGACATTAAATTGTGTTCTATTGTGTCTGGGGAGAGTCATTTTCTTTTTGTGCCTTATTATGTAACACACTCACCGGTAAAATTTCCACGTTTTTCTTATTTTTATTGTCCTAAAATTTTTGTTGCGTCTTGCAACCTTTTCAATAGTTTTGACTCTCTTTTCATCGTATAAGACTTATATCTGATGTCTTCATGGGCAACATTTCTGACATTCCTTCTGACACATGGAGATCTTTTGCAATTGACCTCATGGACTTTTCGAGGTTGTTATCAATGGTCTGTTGAACTTTCTGGATAAATTCAGGTGTTCTGATGATTTCAGAGCGTTTAGAATGGTTTTCATGCTTTGATACTGGTGATACATTTCCATCTTCAGTCTCTAGCTCCTTACAAGAGTCAAAACTATTGAAAAGGTTGCAAGACGCAACGAAAATTTTAGGACGATAAAAATAAGAAAAACGTGGAAATTTTACCGGTGAGTGTGTTACATAATAAGGCACAAAAAGAAAATGACTCTCCCCAGACACAATAGAATATGCTTCAACACACGAACTCATATAAAGAATCTTGCGAACCAAATCCAAAAACGAAACTAAATTATGTGTAAATTATTAATGTAATTTATGCCTTTAGATGTAAATATGAAGGTTGTAAATGAATGACAGGAGCTGCTGCAGTGATTCTCGACCGGGATCCACTTGATTCTTGGGGGTCCATGTAACATTTTATTGTTAAAATTTATCTGCAATAAATCGGTTAAGGAATCCATAGGTAAGAAATGGTTGGCGTTAAGCAAATATTGGTCTTTCTGGACAGCTGACTCCACATCTAGATGTCTTTGAGAAAGCGTTATATACAAACAAAATTAAGGTAGATATAAAAATATTCGTTGATATCATAATTACCCTCATCGTTTTAACGTCCACTTTTCCATGTCTGCATGGGTTGGGAGGAGTTTATTGAGGCAGATTTTTCTACAGTCGGATATCCTTCCTACTACCAGCCTTTACCTGTTTCCAGGCAAAGTTATATTTCTCCATGGGTTAATGAATCTAGTCTAAAAAAATCCCAGGTAAAAAAGTCACAGGAAAAATTCACGGTCATAATGTCACGGTCATAAAGTCACAGGGGTTTTGTCCGGGGGTGTTTTGTCCCAGGGATTTTGTCCGGATCACATAAATTAATTGTGATTTTTTTCCTATCCAAAATTGTGACTTTATTACTGGTCACCGGCTACACGTGTTCACAGAATAATGGAAATGAATGACACTGCTTGTATGAGAAGGGCACTTGTTTACAACTACTATACGATGTCAAGACTAAGAGACACAAACATACAACACCATATCTGTCTGTTTGTCTGTCTGTCTGTCTATATGATTGGCTGAAAAACAGCAACAACAAAAACTAATGCCAAATACTATGGCCTAAACTATTTATTTATATTTTTATGGTGAGAGAAATCTGGTGTCAATGATAAAGGATCTTCCAGTTTAACGA
Organism: Octopus sinensis; assembly: GCF_006345805.1. Lineage (NCBI taxonomy): Eukaryota > Metazoa > Mollusca > Cephalopoda > Octopoda > Octopodidae > Octopus > Octopus sinensis. The sequence continues at coordinate 25,876,306 of NC_043000.1, read as the reverse complement.
AAACAAACGCATCGCAGTTCCCATAGTTCTCACAATATAACGCCAGTAAAAATACTTCTTCCATAAGACAAGAATGCTTAGATATTGAAATGATATTGGACTTTGGAAAATTAATGCTCCAATGAATACAAAAAGACTATTGAGAAAATAGGGGGGAAATATTTAATATAAAATGCAAGTAAAGTGCCGAGTTTTTTTTTATAAGAGAAAACCTGTTCTTCATGTAGACCAGTGAGATGTGTGTGTGTGTGTGTGTGTGTGTGTGTGTGTGTGTGTGTGTGTGTGGAATGAATACTTTGCAATTATTGCTTCCCAAACATGTGGTCTCGGGTTCAGTCTCACTTTGCAGCAACTTAGGTGTCTTCTGGAGCTATGGGCTGACCAAAGTCTATGTCTACATACGGTAAATCCTCGAGTATAGTCCGCCCTTGAGTATAATACGCAGGAATTTTTAGGGGGCTGTACCTCTGAAAAACCTAAACCTTGTGTATAATACGCACCCCTTCTCTAACTTGAGTCAAGGAGGTCTATATAACGTCCTTGGTTTGTAAAAATGTATACGTTAACGTCCTTTATTATTATTGTACATATAACATAATGCAAACGTGTAGCTTTTTTGTGCATATTGTTTGCAGAAAATAAAGAAATAACAGTAATAACGTTTAATAAATGTTGCTTACTGCAAGTTATGGATGATTCTTTTATGACTTCATTGCTTTCAGGCTTAGCTTAAGGTATTTTCGCGCCTGACATCAGAAAATGCGTCTGAATAAACATTGCCGGACAGCAAATAGAGACTCGGACATTGCTTAGAAAATAATTTTCATTGTAACCTCATATATAGTACGCACTAGGGATTTTGACCTTTAAATTTTGGGAAGAAAATGCGGATTATACTCCAAGATTTACGTACATACATACGTACATACATACATACATACACACATACATGCACCCACATATACATATATTGATATGTATGTCTGTATCTATATAAATGTGTGTGTGTGTGTGTGTGTGTGTGTAATAACTATATAAGCAGGAAATTACGATGACTCTTTGCACGCCTGCTGACGAAGGTACCGCATCCTTAGAATTCTCTGGACGTCTGACAGTAAGAAACTACGATCGTGCTCGAAGATAGACAAATAGCACATTTGTTTCAATGAGTAGCTTTATTTTAATTTCAACTGTCACTTCGTTTTACATTGTACTTATGTATCATCACACACACACAAGCATGTATCATCCATGTAACATACGCGACTAATTAGAAAGCCTAATAAATTATTAATATTGTTCAGAATCAACACAATTTACTCCACGCTCCATTATTCTTTCAATGAAAGTTTAATATTTTTCATTAAAGATATTAAAAACCTTGAGGGCGGCGAGCTGGCAGAAACGTTAGCACGCCGGGCGAAATGCGTAGCCGTATTTCGTCTGCCGCTACGTTCTGAGTTCAAATTCCGCCGAGGTCGACTTTGCCTTTCATCCCTTCGGGGTCGATAAATTAAGTACCAATTACGCACTGGGGTCGATATAATCGACTTAATCCATTTGTCTGTCCTTGTTTGTCCCCTCTGTGTTTAGCCCCTTGTGGATAATAAAGAAACAGATATTAAAAACCTTGAGAGCCCGCCTGTTCCTTTCCCTCTTCTTCTCACTGTCAACTACGCTTTCGCTTCTCCATTTCCATCTCTTTTTACTTCGCCTTCCATCCATCCTTTTTTTTTCACTTTCTTCTCTGTCACCCACCAGTATTAAACTTGTCATCTGTCTAACTGTATTTCAGATCTTTTGTCACTTCGGTCTTCACCTGCTTCAATCTTTCCTCCTACTTATTTTGTGTCTCACCCCAACCTTTTCCGTCTCTAAATCACTATACATTTATCTGTCCCACCTAATATTCTTCTGTTGCTGTGAAGCCGCCCTGTGCAAAAACACGACCAACAGCACCTGTTCTTCAATAGAAATTTCAAAATGGTTTCATTCATTATTGTAAAACTTTTTATAATCGTTGGAAACCGACTTCCTTTGTCTGTCTTTATATATTTTACTCAATGAAAGTGGGCCGTCTGCAATGGAAAAAAAAAAAAGATTGTTTTTAATTCTATTATTATTTGCTTCTTATAAGGCAGGTAGTTTTAAATCCTGTTTATTTGTCATTGTTTCATTCTTTGCCTTCGATTCAAGTTTCTGAGCTTATCTGAAGTATGACGTCGGAAAGATAAGTAGGTTTCCCGCCAAGAGCCCCATTTTACGTCTCATATCGGCATATTTCCTCATTTTATTTGATAGATTTTAAGCTAAGCTACAGTTGAATCTTTTCAGCCTATAATTTTATTTCTTTGGCATGAATTTTATGAAAAAAATCTATTTCGTGTTCACCGTTATTCTAAAAATAGTTTTAATAATGTTAATTTCTCTATTAATCTTTGAATCAAATTTTCTTTTGTTTTTAGTCAACGTTTCAAACCTATTACTGATAAGTAATATTAGTTCCATAAAATATTCCCAGGGAATATGAAGTCAGTTGAGTTGAACCGGTATATTACATACTGATAGACTAGCTGAATACGTTCCATAATAGCTAGACAATCAAGTAATGCCAACCTCCGTCTTTGTTAAAAAATAAAGAGAAAAGAAATAACGTGGGCAATGAAAGCGTCTTAATTACTTCAATAGATACTTA
>NC_043000.1:25863611-25871111 GCF_006345805.1 Octopus sinensis | reverse complement strand
TTCTGGCCTAGCTAAAGCCAATCAGGAAAATGTAAAACTGCTGTCAGAGAAAAACCATTGTTCTATCGTGAGAAAAGTTCTGTAACAGTGTTAATTTAAATTTGGCTATGGTGGATCGAATCCACTTCATGCATGCAAGATTTGCTACACTTTCCTTTCCTTGTCTCTATCACTTCACTCCTTTTCTCTACAGTTAAGAGAGTGACGGTGTGTGGCTCAGCGGCTAGGGGTATTTGACCCACGATCGTAAGGTCATGAGTACGATTCCCGGCAGCGTGCTGTGTTCTTGAGCAAGGCACTCTACTTCCTGTAGTCTACTCAGCTGGCAAAAATGAGTTGTAGCTGTAATTGAAAGGGGTCAGACTTATCACATTCTGTGTGAGGCTGAATCTCCCCGAGAACTACGTTAATGGTATGCACGTCTGTGCTTATAATAATAATATCTATAAAATGATGCTTCTGTCTTTCATGTCATTTTCGTTTTGTAATGGAGGAGGTGATGGTTGTCTGTACATTGTGAATGTGTTTGTCAAGTCTGCCATTAAATATTTTATTGAATGCCAGACACATAGAAAACAGGGCCCTTTTACCTTTCACTAGTTTCAGTCATTGGATTGTGGCCATGCTGGGGCACCACCTTGAAGAATTTTTAGTTGAATGGTACTTATTCTATCAGTCACTTTTGCTGAACCGCTACATTACGGGGATGGAAACACATCATCACCAATTGTCAAGTGGTGGTCACACACACACACACACATGTGCGCGCGCGCACACACACCACATACACACACACACACACACACACACACACACCGGGCTTTTTAGTTTCTGTTTACCAAATCCACTCACATAGTTTTGGCCAGCTCATGGATACAGTAGAAGACACTCGATCACAGTGCCATGTAGAGGAACTGAACCCAGAACCATGTGGATTGGGAATCAAAGTTCTTACCACACAAACACGCCTGAGCTTATATACTCTTTACTCTTTACTCTTTTACTTGTTTCAGTCATTTGACTGTGGCCATGCTGGAGCACCGCCTTTAGTCAAGCAGATCGACCCCAGGACTTATTCTTTGTAAGCCTAGTACTTATTCTATCGGTCTATTTTGCCAAACTGCTAAGTTACGGGGACATGAACACACCAGCATCGGTTGTCAAGCGATGTTGGGGGGGGGACAAACACAGACACACAAACATATACACACACACGCACATGTATATATACATATATACGACGGGCTTCTTTCAGTTTCCGTCTTCCAAATCCACTCACAAGGCTTTGGTCGGCCCGAGGCTATAGTAGAAGACACTTGCCCAAGGTGCCACGCAGTGGGACTGAACCCTGAACCATGTGGTTTGTAAGCAAGCTACTTATCACACAGCCTCTCCTATGCCTATATATTGAACTAAAAGCAACAGAATGGAACTAAATACTACAATTAATTAAGTTTGACGTTTTACCGTTTCCATCTCGATGCTTTTGAAATAAAAGTTGGTTTATTTTGACAAGGCGCAAAAGAGAGAAGAAAATGCATTAACATTACAGTATGGTGATATATAACAGCCCATTTATCTTCAGAACAAGGGTCCCCAACCCTTTTTTGCTTCCATTTACCCCCTGGCAACATTTTGAAAGCAAAATTTACCCCATTTCTGTTTATTTCAGTAATCTGAGTTTAAAATTCTACCAAAAGAAAACAACCAACATATAGGAAATTTAATATACTGTTTCCAAACATCGTTATTTTTAAGTTCAAATGCCTTTTAAGTTCAAATAACAACAAAAATAATGTAATGTCAGTTCACTTAATTATGAACTAACGATGAACAAATACCAGCTTCAAATACTATCTTCTGAATTAGATAACTCCATTAGCAGTAACATAGTAATTAAGAAGTATACAAGAGAGATCGTTAGATCCAAAAAAGCAGAAAGAAGGAAAATTGTAGTATTTTTTTTATTTGTTCATAAAATAGGCCTACTCTTTACTCTTTTACTTGTTTCAGTCATTTGACTGCGGCCATGCTGGAGCACTGCCTTTAGTCGAGCAAATCGACTCCAGGACTTATTCTTTGTAAGCCTAGTACTTATTCTATCGGTCTATTTTGCCAAACCGCTAAGTTATAGGGACATAAACACACCAGCATCAGATGTCAAGCGATGTTGGGGGGGGGGGACAAGCACAGACACACGAACACACACACACACATATATATATGACGGACTTCTTTCAGTTTCTATCTACAAAATCCACTCACAAGGCTTTGGTCGGCCTGAGGCTATAGTAGAAGACACTTGCCCAAGGTGCCATGCAGTGGGACTGAATTCGGAACCGCGTAGTTCGTAAGCAAGCTACTTACCACACAGCCACTCCTGCGCCTACTACAAATTTCTTCTCAACTCCATGTTTTTAAAATTATAGTTTAAAAACCAGGTGTACAAATACTGGATTGGATTGCCCATGTTCAGTCCACTGCATGTTCTCTCCACCAAACACTGTCCGATGTGTAGGCCACGAATTTGAGCCTGAGATCCTCCTGCTTTGATGAGCCTACTCTGTCACACTGGCCCAACCATGGCTTGGCAGACGAATGCAGTTCGTATACTGAAAGCAAGGAGTAGTTAAATCAATTACATTGACCCCAGAGTTCAACTACTACTCATTATATTCACCCCGAAAGGTGATTGGTAAAGTTGACTTTGGTGGAATTTGAACTCAGACTATAAGGACAGATGAAATTCTGTCAAGCATTTTGCACGGTGTGCTAATGATTCTGCCAGCTTGCCACCTGCACAAATATAGAATTGGCAAATTTATCTCTGGAGGTAAATCTCCATGGTTAACATGCAGTTTAGGGGATTAGAAAAAGATAAATGAAACTAAATTGACCGGAAGTGATGACAATGAAACCTCTCCAGTGAGAAGTCACAGCTCTGATACTATGGATACACGGTCAGAATGTGGGAGGAAATTATCACAAGATGGATACTTCAAGCCAAGCCGTCAGGTGGGAGGCCTGACGTGATGGACCAAGAATGAGATAGCTGAGTAATAGCCATAGTTTCAGTTGGTCATGCTTGGGAATCCAGTAGGAAAGTATAATGAGGGTTACTTCTGATAGGACCCTATGGAGGTGTCTGAGGTCTCTACACTTACTATTCTCCCAGGAATAATGAGTGGAGTGAAATGGATAGAATCTGTGCAACGTAATTTATGTAACATATATTTTATATACAATAATCCCTCGACTATCGCAGGTGTTACGTTCCAAAACAACCCGCGATAGTTGAAAATCTGTGAAGTAGAAACAGTACTGTATATTCTTTTAAAATTATTTTTATAATTTGTATGTATTTATTTTATTAGAAATGCAAAACAACACCATGGAAGAATCGACGTAATCTTAAAGGGATTGGATGGAAGCACTCCGTCGGTTATGACGACGAGGGTTCCGGTTGATCCGAATCAACGGAACAGCCTACTCGTGAAATTAATGTGTAAGTGGCTGAGCACTCCACAGACACATGTACCCTTAACGTAGTTCTCGGGGATATTCAGCGTGACACAGAGAGTGACAAGGCCGGCCCTTTGAAATACAGGTACAACAGAAACAGGAAGTAAGAGTGAGAGAAAGTTGTGGTGAAAGAGTACAGCAGGGTTCACCACCATCCCCTACTGGAGCCTCGTGGAGCTTTAGGTGTTTTCGCTCAATAAACACTCACAACGCCCGGTCTGGGAATTGAAACCGCGACCCTATGACCGCGAGTCCGCTGCCCTAACCACTGGGCCATTGCGCCTCCACAGGCGAGGGATTATTGTAATATGAAAACTGTACAAATATTTTATACTAGCCTTGAAGCTGCCCTTCAGGCGGCATTCAGGCTGGCTCCTGCGGAGGTCATCTCCGAGGCCTTCAGCCAGACTATTGGGTCACTTCACGGCCCTCTACCCTCGTGTAATGAAACTTATTTTTGCAAACGTGCTAAGCACTGATGCTGATCATAGTTTAATCAATAAGTGTAGGAGCAAGGTAAATGCAGTAAAAATAGGGCGGGATCAGTGGGCCCCATTTAAACAGCCCTTCAGAAATTGAACCTCCTTACGATACACCCTGGGATTTCATGGTATGAAATTCATTATAATTGTTCCAATTTGGTCGCCAATGCCATGTATTTAGTTTAAAATGCAGTAAACATAGGGGAAGTCACTGGAGCCTCAATTAGGTGGCCCTTAAAAAAATAGACTCCCGTAAGACATTCCCTGGGATTAGGGGAGTTGCTGGTTTGATTTTCGTTGTCCTTGCACCAACAGTCTAGGAGGAATTAACGAACATAGAAATATAATGGACAGAAAAACATCACTCAAATTTATATTAAGAAGATAAGATGAAAACAATCACAATTGCGTGCAAGTGGGATTGAACCTGAAACACGTTGGTTCCAAAGCGAGTTTATTAACCAGACAGCTATACCTGTACCTATTATTTTCATTTTCTCCTCTACCGTCAAACTCTCTTAAGATTTTAAACGAAACATCACTCTATACTCGACATCTTTATTGAATACACAATATTCAAAAGGCTTTCCGCCACTTCCCCGTCTCCTTCCCTTCTTTTATCTCATCTCTTTCTCTCTTCCACATCATCTCATCTCTTTCTCTCTTCCACATCACAGCACAAAGGTCATGGCAATCATAAGTAAGCATATTTTGGAATCAACGCTATTAAGGATTCAAACTTGGAGCGACCAGAATAAGAAGCATTATCTTGCTACATTTATTCGACACACCAGTTTGCGTGTCAATTAATTTCCTTTCCTCTGTGTTCTGAGTTTTCTTTCTTTTTTCATCAAATGTTCACATTGGCCAGTTTATAAACATTATCATGTTTAAAAGGCTTTGGTTTTTAACCTCCCAAAACTGAGGGATTGCAACGAAGAATAATAAGACGCATCATGCAATCCATTGAATTGAATGAAGAATACGAATATAAATTGGATGCGACTGATGGCCATGTGGCTCAGAGGGCGGAATTCTATGAATATTAATACGTTCCTGTTTGTTTTTCAAAACTGGTCGTTTGGTACTTTCTACACCTCTCACTTGCAATATCTTTATATTCTGGAAATATTTCTGTTTGTCTGCGATGTCCGACTATAAGAAGATGCATCTAGATGGTCATTTGATTTGTTAGAAATAGCAACCAAACCTACTTCAGATCCGACCAAAGCCCTGTAAATGGATTTAGTAGACGGAAACCGTCAAATATCTATCTATCTATCTATCTATCTATCTATCTATCTATCTATCTATCTATCTATCTATCTATTTCTGTGTGTGTGTGTGTGTGTGTGTGTGTGTGTGTGTGTGCGCGTGTGTGTGTGTGTATGTATGTATGTGTATGTATATATATATATATATATATATATATATAATATATATATATATATATATATATATATATATACACATATATATGTATGTATATAGAGGAAATGTGACAATTATTCGGTAGCCATGATGAAACTCCGAGTTTCGGATTCAAGGGGGAAATCCACACCGTCATCTCTTTAGTTATCCGACCATCAGAAAAAAAAAAATATATATGTATATATATATATGTGTGTGTGTATATATATATATGTATATATATATATATATATAATATATATATATATATATATATTATATATATATATATATACACACACACACACATACATATACATATACATATACATATATATACATATATATATATATATATATATATATATATATATAATATATATATATATATATATATATATATATATATATATATGTAAAATATTATTGAGACAAAACCACTATTTGCCAAACAAACAGGAAAGACTTAATCAATACATAAAATTTAATAAATAGTCAAATATATATATATATTCTCTTTGTTTATTTCCTCGTGTTCCTTTCTGCTGAAGAGCATAGGACTCGAAACGTAAAAGACTTTCTCACCTTCCCGAGCATCAAACTAATACACTTGCTTGTTGTGTATATACCCGTCTTTTGCTTTTCTGTAAATTTCAACTATATGTATGTATGTATGTATGTATGTATGTATGTATGTATTTTCATTTCATCATTTCATCTAGTTTCAGCTCATGAGCTGTTGCCATGTGTTTGTGTGTGTGTCCCTCGCCACCACTTTGCAATTGGTGTTGGTGTGTTTGCGTCCCCCCATAACTTAGCGGTTCGGCAAATGATATCTATGGAATAAGTACCAGTCTTAAAAAAATATTTTTTTATATTCTGGAATTATTTCTGTTTTGTCTGCGACACCCAGCTATAAAAAGGTGGTTAGTTACATTGTTAGAAATGGCAACCAAACCTTTCTCACCCTCTACTCTCTTAACTAAAAAAAAAAAGGTACCAGATGATATAATTTCTGACCCCTCCCCTTGTACTGCCAACTCATCTCATTTCCTCTACCATCATGCAGTACATCTATCTCTGCCTCCTCCCCCATACTCACACAACCTGTTCAACCACTCATCATCTCTCTCTCTCTCTTTTTTTCCTCTGTCACTCTCTTTCTTTCTTCTTCACATTCTGCCCTTGTCAACTGCATCATTATTTCTGCTTTTCTGATCTTCACCCCCCACTATGCATCATTGGCCACCCTCTTGTCCTCCATTCATTAAATTCACCCCTCAGCCCATCTACTTCCGCTACTTATCATCCACTTGTTCTTCATTCATAATATCAGTCACTCCTCATCTCTCACCCTCCCTTCTGCTCTTGCTGTTTCTATCCACCCACACTCTCAGTTCTTCTGCTCTCATTTACTTCTATCAACCTTAACCCTTACCTATGTTGCCTTTCTTAAGTTATCTGATAAACATTTTCCTTTCACACACAGGTATAGAAATTTTTTTTAATTGACACTTAAAGTCTGCTTCAGTTGAATATCCAACACGAAGAATGGTCTTTTACACAAGCCCACTTCCAGCTTTGAGACCAGTTGTTCTTGTAGAGTTACAAGAACTTGCCTGGTCACTGGTTACTGCAACATAGAGACCATCATGTATGAGATAGAAATAAGGCTTAGAGCGATAAACGCTCTAACGCACTATATCGGATTGACAGAGACCCATTTAAGAAAAACCTACACAACCACTCTACAAACCTTCTGTAACAACGAGAAGCAGAACATCACTACACTGGCCAAACACATATGGTAGTTGAGGGAGAAGACTGCAGGCTACTACCATAATGTGGCGAATTGGCATAGTTATTAAAAAGTACCAGATAGAATGCATTTACTTTTTCTAAAATTTATGTACAATTTACATGTTCTCATACACATGCAAACACACACGTATAGTGTACATGTTCATTACAAAGGTTTATAAGTCTACACACACACACACACACACACACATCTAGTTTGGAAAAGAGGGTGAATGACATCATCTCATACTGACAATCTGTGTACCAATACCGAAAGATCACTTAA
>NC_043000.1:25851111-25858611 GCF_006345805.1 Octopus sinensis | reverse complement strand
TTAAGTGATCATTCGGTATTGGTGTTCAGATTGTCGGTATGAGAAGACGATGTCATTCACCATTTATTTCAGACTAGACTCTTTATCTATTTCATGAGGGAAGGTTGGGGTGGGGTGAGTTTGAATGATGTACCTATACCAAAGCATTGCTTCAAATTCTCTTAAAAATAGGCACCACCATCTTATTACAACGAAGCAAAACTAATTGCTGTGAGACCTATTTTGGATCTTTACATTTTGACCTACAGATTTAAAAAATAATTTTTTGTAACTAAACCAAATGGCGGTGCCCCAGCATGGCCACAGCTCATGAGCTGAAACTAGAATCAATCAATCAATCAAACACTTCCAAACTTCGTATGCTGGTAGAATGTGTCATATAAAACATCTTTTACTCTTAGCATTTTTGAGAAAAGTTTATATTTACAAAGTTATTTCGTGTTGAAGTTGTCCTATTTCGGTAATTTCAACCAATCAATGACATGTATTCAAATTCTCTTAAAAATAGGCACCACCATCTTATTACAACAAAGCAAAACTAATTGCTGTGAGACCTATTTTGGATCTTTACATTTTGACCTACAGATTTAAAAAATAATTTTTTGTAACTAAACACTTCCAAACTTCGTATACTGGTAGAATGTGTCATATAAAACATCTTTTACTCTTAGCATTTTTGAGAAAAGTTTATGTTTACAAAGTTATTTCGTGTTGAAGTTGTCCTATTTCGGTAATTTCAACCAATCAATGACATGTATTCAGCTGAATAAAATTACTGCTGTTGTTTGTCAACATCTATCGGCGGTGTATTTTTCGTTTGTCACTGTTATTTATGACACCGTTCGTGCGTTTGTACTGGTTTTAACTTTAAGGTTTTAGGGTTAGGGTTAGGTTTTTAGGGTTAGGTTAGGTTTAGTGTTGTTGGATAAATTCACGCGCTAGGTTGTTGGATAAATTCGTTCGTTTATTTATTTATATTTATATATTTATTTATTTCAATCCATATTTTTAATCCATATGTTTCACCAACAATCCTAACAAATCAGTCGGTAATATATTCTCGTTCATTGTTTACAACTTCTCGTCAACGTTCCACTCACTTTTCAATGCCTTGTTGGTAGAAACAAGCGGGCATGACTCAACGAATTCATTGAGTCATGTTTTCTGCTTGATGTTGCTGTTGAACAAAACACCTCACGAATTGTTGGATAATCTGAAAGTATTATATTAGGAGAATACGTTGGGTATGGAACAACTTCGCAAATGAGCTCTTGAATAGCGCTTTTAGTCAAATTGGCAATGTGTGGGGGCGAGTATTGTGTTGCTGGCTGGGTGGCGAAGGATTTAGCTGGAGTCGTTAATTGGGCCGATGTAGTTTCTGAATGTAAAGCTCTGCATTAACTGTTTGGTTGTTTTGAAGCACTTCTTTGCAAATTAGCTCTTCCAAATTTCTTCCAATTCAGATCATTCTCTTGTGTGGATGCAGCTCTGGCTTTGTATGAAATACTGCTTGCTTGTTGGGACTCAATCATTCATTTTTTCCCCCTCTGTTTCCTATTCGCATAAAGACATCATTTTTCATCGCTGTTGATGATATGGCAAAGAAATTTCGTAATTTCCTGTTGATTCAAATAACATTGGAAAGAAATGAATGAATTTATCTGACAACCTGATAATGTGGATTAGCACTGGATCCTCCTTCACAACCAATGCTGGATTAACCATTAAGCAAAATAATATGAACTTAAAACGTCAGGGCAAGTGGGGTACCACAGAAATTGTAAATGGCTTATGGCACAAAATAAATCACTTTAGACCTGTTAAAATAATATTTGAAGTGGTTTATATGATGATGCGGATCACCATCACCACCACTACCACCATCATCATCATCATCATCATCATCATCATCATCATCATCATCATCATCATCATCATCATCATCATCTTCAATGAATGGCATCTACGGGTATGGCGATCCACTATCTGACACTCTTGCTCTCCCTGTGGGGTACTTATCAAATTTGCAAGCTAGATTTTGGGGCGACAGGCAAAAGTATTACTTTGCCTGCTGGAATGTTATGGCCAACCATCAGATGTGGTTAGCATTTGTGAGGGTCGTGGGTGAAGTTGTTCAGAGCTAGCTCAACCCACCCTGGCTGAATGCTGCCACAAGTACAAGTAGGTAGTTACATTCCTCAATCATTTCCTCAGTAAGGCCCACTTTGTCCCATGTATTTCTAGGCTGCCCCTTCCACAGGTTCTCTCCACAATTACAGCTTGGCACTTCTTTATGCAGCTGCATAAAGATGTTCTGAGCTATAATTGTGGACAAAGTGGTGAGAAAGAATCTTCAGATGCTGGGCCTTATTGAGGAAATGACAAGGGACTGGGAGAACCTGTGGGAGGGGTCAAGCTAGGAAGACATGGGACAAAGTGGTGAGAAAGGATCTCCAGACACTGGGCCTTATTGAGGAAATGACAAGGGACTGGGAGTGGTGGTGATTTGCTATACTTGAAAAAATGTGTCAAGCTAAGTAAAATCGCTGTCATCCATACATACAGGCTTGTCCTTTGCAGGTGCCAGTGCCACATAAAATGCACTTGTGCTAGAATTGTGCAAATGCACCTGTGCCAGTCACATGTAAAAAGCACCCAGCACAGTCTGTCAAGTAGTTGGCATTAGGAAGAACATCCAACCATAGAAACTGTACTAGAACAGCAAGTGAGCTGGCAGAAACATTAGCAAGTCGGGCGAAATACTTGGTGGTATTTCGTCTGCCACTATGTTCTGAGTTTAAATTCCTCTGAGGTCGACTTTGCCTTTCATCCTTTCTGGGTCGATAAATTAAGTACCAGTTGCATACTGGGGTCAATTTAATCGACTGGCCCCCTCCCCAAAAATTTCGGGCCTCGTGCCTAGAGTAGAAAAGAATGTTAGAATAGTTACTGAGGTGGCGAGCTGGCAGAAACATTAGCAAGTCGGGCGAAATACTTGGTGGTATTTCATCTGCCACTACATTCTGAGTTCAAATTCTGCCAAGGTTAACTTTGCCTTTCATCCTTTCGGGGTTGGTAAATTAAGTACCAGTTATGCACTGAGGTCGATATAATTGACTTAATCCATGTGTCTGTCCTTGTTTGCTCCCTCTGTGTGTAGCTCCTTGTAGGCAGTAAAGAAATAAGAAACTATGCCACAACAAATAGGAGTGTGGACAGGTCCCTGGCTGGCCAGCTCCTGTCAAAATATCCAACCCATGCCAGCACGGAAAACGGACAGTAAATGATAATGATAGTGATACTGTTTGCATTTTATTGTGGCACCAGCATTATTGAGGTTGTCTGGCACATCTCAGGATCAATGAGTCCTCAGTATTCTATGCAGCTTCATTTTATTCGAAGCCACATGATCAGAAGAGTGAAGAGCAGGGAGGGCAATGGCAGATGAAATGGAGACAGAGACTGAGACAAGAGGAGAGTGGGTTGTGAGTATTGTAGAGGAAGGAGTAATGGGAAAGCCAATACTGGAAAGAATAAGAAAAGAGAGACTGTCATGGTAGGGAGTAATGGGAGAGAGACACTGATGACTGCTACTTAACTGCTAGGAAAGGGAAGAGCCAGTGATGGATGGTTGTGTCTCACCATCAACATTGCAATCACCTAAACTATGCTCATTAATCATTACCTTCATTACCATGACCACAATGGCATCCACGACCATGACCACCACCACAACCACCGCCATGACTATTACCATTGATGTAACTACTTTTAAAGTGTGGAAAGGTAAATAAACAATCATCGGACATAATTCAGTGGAAGAGTATAGATTGAGCTCTTTTATTATTGGAGGCTTGAAACAACCATGTCTAGTTTTTGGGTCTCAGAGATATAAAAAAGAACAGAATGAAACTTATAGATAATAAAACAAATAGAAAAGAAAAAGAAAAAGTCATCTTTTAAGCCTATTAGAGTTATGCCCCTTAGATTAGTCATATATATATATATATATATATATATATATATATATATATATTAGTTGAGAGAGTTGGTATGTGAAATCATGTGGTTGGATGTATAAAAGACAAAAAAGAGTGAAAAACTACAGAAGGCTTGTGTTATATGGTTAAAGAATATATTTAAATCGTTATGTTAGAAAAATGTTATAAAATTTTGCATATAGTAGCATAGTTTTTGGAGAAATAATCGGTTTCGTATTTTCTTTTCAAATTTCTCAAATTTTTTTCCTATATTGTGTCATGTCTTCGCTATGTTGTGAAAAATGGAGTTCCAGGCAGGAGAAGGTAATCAGGGATGTTTTCCGGTATAAAAGAGATAATAAAAAATGTTGGGAATGACTAGGTTTGATTAATTTAACATGATTTGGTTTAGAAGGAATAGAATGTTACAAGTGGTTAGGTTTTGCTTTATATTTTTTTCAATGAGGTGAGTTTCCTTATTCAAAAATGTTAGAAGTGGTTAAGTTTTGGCTCTACCAGGTCATAATTCTGCCATTACATGCCTCTCTATGAGCTTCATACCAATATTGGTCTAAAATCCAAGTGGTGAACTGGTAGGATTGTTAGCAGACTTGGTAAAATTCTTCACAGCATTTTGTCCGTCTTTATATTCTGAGTTCAAATTTTACCAAGGTTGATTTTTCTTTTCATCCTTTTAAGGTCAATAAAATACATACATATACCCAGACCTATTCCCCATTTTTTTTAGGAGTGGGTAGCCGTAACATGACACACACCAAGTGTTCTATTCATTTCCCACCTCAAAGAGGTGAGCCCCGGAAGTTGCTCCCAGTATCAGCAGCGGGGCCTGACAGCATATGCAGGTTTACTCCCACTGCATCATGCTGGTTCCGTACCCCTTTGAGCAGGAATGAGAGAAAAACTAACAGCCAAAATGGATAGATGAATGTTGAGGTGGTTTGGCCACATGGAGAGGATGGATGAGGAGTGGACGGATAAGGAGAGTGATGAAGGCAGAAGTGGCAGGTAGCAGAACCAGAGGCAGACCTTGGTTTGTGTAGATGGATGGAGTGAAAAAACCTTTGGTGGTTAGAGGTGATAGGAAAGCTTAGAGAGTGTTTGTGGACATATGAGGGGCACAGAACCAGCATGATGTCAATAAAATAAGTACCAGTTAAACACTGGGGCTTATATAATCGATTTACACCCTTCCTTGAACTTGCTGGCCTTGTGTCAAAATTAGAAACCTATATTGGCCTAATAATTCCCATTAGGGTTCACAAAGACCTAATTTGATCATCTTTAGGGATATGAATGACAAACATCATTATTGCCATGGAAACTGGGGAATCATTTTTATGACTTCTAAGCCTTGAGACTTCACTTGGCTTTTTGTCTTTCTGATCCTAATAACCAAAACAGTTGAACCAGACATTTTCTTTCTCTTAGATTCCACCATTGACATCTAAAAAATTCAGTTAGAAAATACCACGATTATCTTAACTGGCATCTAAAATATTGATTTTGTTCTGCTAACCTTCCAGTAATTTCTTTTAAGCAGTTTCTTTTATTTTTATATGGGTTTTTTGTTTACTAAATTTCAAGAAAAAAAATATTGGCCTATATAAATACGGCGTATAATTTTTGGTTTTTACTTAGTTCTGATCTCTGATGAGATACGATAAGTATTGAAATGGGTTTTGTATACTGTAAGGTCATACATCTTAAATATATGTATGTATGTATGTGTGTGTGTGTGTATGTGTACATACATACACGTATAAACATAAATATATGCAAACATGAACATAAGTATATAATAACATATATGTATACATATATATATACGTGTGTATGTGTGTGTGTACATATATACTCTTTTACTCTTTTACTTGATTCAGTCATTTGACTGTGGCCATACTGGAGCACTGCCTTTAGTCGAGCAAATTGACCCCAGGACTTATTCTTTGTAAGCCTAGTACTTATTCTATTGGTCTCTTTTGCCACACTGCTAAGTTACGGGACGTAAACACACCACCATCAATTGTCAAGCGACGTTGGGGGGACAAACACAGGCACATAAACATATACACACATACATATCTATATATATATACATATATATGACAGGCTTCTTTTAGTTTCCATCTACCAAATCCACTCACAAGGCTTTGGTCGCCCCGAGGCTATAGTAGAAGAGACTTATCCAAGGTACCACACAGCGGGACTGAACCCAGAACCATGCAGTTGGTAAGCAAGCTACTTACTATACAGCCACTCCTGTGCCTATATATATGTATATATGTATATAAACGTATATATATATATATATATATACATATAAGTTTGTGTATATGTACAAATACACATAAACTTACACACACATGTAATGTGTATGCGTATGTATATATATATATAATATATGAGTGTATGTAGGTTCAACTATAAGCAATAAATTACTGAATGTGTGTGTGTTTGTGTGTATGTTATGATATATATATATATACATATATGCAGTTAATCTTACACCCTCTTTTGTATCTACCCCTTTTGATGTTTGGGAATTCTCTGATGTTTTTTCGGCAGACGAGTACGAGCCATCTGTATTCACTGCATTTTTTGTAGCTTATTAAAGATGTCCTCGTATGAAACGATTGTACCGAGATTTTAATCCATTCTTGTTGCTTTTTTCCTATATACACACACACACATATATATATATATATATATATATATATATATACATATACATATATATATATATATATATATATATATATAATATATATATATATACATATACATATATATATATACTAGCAGTATCGCCCGGCGTTGCATCGGGTTTGTAGGGAAATAACTATAAATCATTTTTAGAGAGTTATAGCCAAAAAGTAGCAAAAATGGAAAAAAATGATGGTAAATTTTTTTTTGAGAGTAAAAAAGGTTGAGTTGCGTCCCCTAGACAGTTTGTGCGGTTTGTGTTTTCTGATTCTCGACCCCATGTCGAATTTATATCGATTTTTTTCAGAACTGGGGGAACTTTTCAAAATTTTCGCTGCTTTTTTTGAATTATGACATTGGGCTATGTGTGTGTCAAGTTTCATCAGAATCGGTTGAAAGCCGTGGTCAGGGTGAGGGTACAAGCAAACAGACACACAGACACGCACACAGACAACTGCCGTTTATATAGAGAGAGATATATATATACATATATATATATATATATATATATTATATATATACATATATATATACATATAATATATATATATATATATATTATATATATATATATATATTATATATATTATTATATGTATATATATATACGTATATATATATACATATATATATATATATATATATATAATATATATTATATACTACACACACATATATATGTATGTGTGTATGCTTGTGATTATGTACATATGTATATGCATGCCTGTCTATGTGTAAATGTATGTATGTGTGTATAAATGCACATATTCACTTTAGCTTCAAAAGTTCCCATTCC
>NC_043000.1:25823611-25846111 GCF_006345805.1 Octopus sinensis | reverse complement strand
ATATATATGATGGGCTTCTTTAAGTTTCCACCTACCAAATCAACTCACAAAGTTTTGGTTGGCCTGAGACTATAGTAGAAGACACTTACTCATGGTGGCACACAGTGGGACTGAACTCAGAACCATGTGGTTGGGAAGCAAGCTTCCTATCACACATATTAGGCTAAAATATTCTACCAGTTCTATGTCAAGCTAACCAGATCCAGCCTCTTACACTTACACGTCAATGTCATTCTAAAAGCAAAACAATCACATCTTTGAAATCTCAAAGCTACGAGATAATTCATGATTAATTCAAAACAATGTGAATAAATAAGCTTTATATTTAACAGAAAAATCTAAATGCTAAAAGGTTAATATAACAAATTCTCTGTTTTTATTCCACCAACTCTTGTGAAAAGACACCAACATCTAGTTTCTCTGTATGGAAAGAAAAGGCTTTTTTTTTCTGCTTGTGGCCTAATGGTTAGGATGTTACCCTCATGATTATAAGATAGCAGTTTCAATATATATATATATGTATATATATCAGACTCCAATCTGATCTGGCAGAGTTTCTACAGCTGGATGCCCTTCCTAACGCCAACCACTCTGAGAGTGTAGTGGGTGCTTTTACGTGTCACCGGCATGAGGGCCAGTTTGGTGGTTCTGGCAACAGCCACGCCCAAATGGTGCTTTTTATGTGCCACCTGCACAGGAGCCAGTCCAGCGGCACTGGCGACGACCTCGATCGAATATTTCACATGCCACCAGCACAAGTGCTAATAAGGCGATGCGGTAACGATCACGCTCGAATAGCAATGATCTCACTCGTATGGTACTCTTAGTGCTCCACTAGCAATGGATGCCAGTCACCGAGTTTGATTTTGACTTCGATTTCACTTGCCTCAACTGGTCTTCGCAAGCAGAGTTTAGTGTCCAATGAAGAAAAGGCATGCATAAGTGGACTGGTTACACCCCTAGCATAGGCCACAAGGTTATGGTCACACTTGCGCTTGCCGAGTCTTCTCAAGCACAGCATATTTCCAGAGGTCCCGGTCACTAGTCATTGCCTCGGTGAGGCCCAATGTTTGAAGGTCATGCTTCACACCTTATCCCAGGTCTTCCTGGGTCTACCTCTTCCACAGGTTTCCTCAACTGCTAGTGTGTGGTACTTTTTCACACAGCTATCCACATCCATTCTCGCCACATGACCATACCAATGCAGTCATCTCTCTTGCACACCACATCTGATGCTTCTTAGGTCCAGCATTACTCTCAGGGCACTAACACTCTGTTGAGTATGCACACTGACATTACACATCCATCGGAGCATGCTAGCTTCATTCCTTGCGAGCTTACGCATATCCTCAGCAGTCACAGTCCATGTTTCACTGCCATGTAGCATGGCTGTTCATACACATGTGTGATACAGTCTACCTTTTACTCTGAGCAAGAGGCCCTTTGTCACCAGCAGAGGTAAGAGCTCTCTGAACTTAGCCCAGGCTATTCTTATTCTAGCAGCTACACTTTCAGTGCACCCTCCCCCGCTACTGACTTGGTCACCTAGGTAACGGAAGCTATCAACTACTTCTAGTTTTTCTCCCTGGAATGTGGCGGAAGTTGTTCTCTGCACATTTTCTGTGTTATTTATAGCGACCGAGCATCTGCCAAATACGAAAACTATCCTCCCAGTTAGCCTTCCTTTGATATTACTGCACCTCTTATGTGTCCATAGCTTACACTGGGTACATCTTATAGAGTTTCTACCTAAGCCTTTTCTACAGATTGAGCAGGGCCATCTACCTGAAGGGATTTGTGGTTTGCCTGCCTTCCTACTTATAAGGACTTTGGTTTTAGCTAGGTTGACTCTAAGGCCCTTCGATTCTAATCCTTGTTTCCACACTTGAAACTTCTCCTCTAGTTCTGTTAGTGACTCAGCAATTAGGTCGTCAGCATAGAGAAGCTCTCAGGGGCATCCTGTCTTGAATTCCTCTGTTATTGCCTGGAGGACTATGATAAATAGGAGGGGGCTGAGGACTGAACCTTAGTGGACCCCTACCTCTACCCGGAATTCTTCACTGTACTCATTGCCAACCCTCACCTTACTGACAGCATCCCTGTACATGGCTTGCACAGCTCTCACTAACCATTCATCTATCCCTAGTTTCCCTCATGACCACCAGATAAGGGATCGGGGGACCCTGTCAAAGGCTTTCTCCATGTCAACAAAAGCCAGGTACAGGGGCTTATCTTTGGCTAGGTATTTCTCTTGCAGCTGTCTAACCAGAAATATAGCATCAGTGGGACTTTTCCCTGACACGAAACCAAACTGCATCTTATCCAAGCTGACTCTCTCCCTAATTAGTTGGACTATGACCCTCTCTGTGATCTTCATTACCTGATCCAAGAGCTTGATATCTCTGTAATTATTTGTATCTAAAGCGCCACCTTTTCCTTTGTAGCAGTTGACTATTATGCTGCTACACCAGTCATTGGGTATGACTCCTTTGTGTATCACCTGGTTAACTATATGGGTGACCAAGCTAATGCCAACACTGACAGATATTTTGAGCATCTCTGCAGTAATTCCTGATGGGCTGGGGTGAGGGCAGCAGACTTGTGGTCATAGGATCGCAATTTTGATCCCCAGATCAAGGCATTGCGAGTGTTTATTGAGCGAAAACACTTACAGCCCTATGAGGCTCAAGCAGGTGGGTTTAGCGAATCCTGCTGTACTCTTTCACCACAACTTTCTCACACACTCTCTTCCTATTTCTGTTGTAACTGTATTTTGGAAGGCCAGCCTTGTCACACTTTGTGCCATGCTGAATCTCCCTGAGAACTACGTTAAGGGTACATGTGTCTGTGGAGTGCTCAGCCACTTGTACATTAAATTAACGAGCAGGTTGTTCTGTTGATTGGATCAACTGGAACCCTCGTCGTCGTAACCGACGGAATACCATATGTCTGTGTGTGTGTGTGTGTAATTAATCTATATTATTTTATCTACTTATATTTATTTTCATTGTATTATGGTCTATCTTATATTTCATATATATGACACGTTTTAATTAGTTTTTAATTAATTTCTAATTTTTCCCATATTTATTTTATCTTTATAAATTTATATATTTTTTCTGCTTGTTCTATTAAATGTACATATATTTCATATATATATATATATATATATATATATATAATATATATATAATATATATATATATATATATATAAGAATAGATAGATATCTATGTGTTATATCTATATATATATATATATATATATAGATATATATATATGTATGTATATATAAGATATATATGTTATATATATATATGTATATATATATATCTATATATAATATATATATTACAAATACATGTATATATATCTATATGTATATATATATTTATATATATGTGTGTATGTATATATATATATATATATATATATATATATATATAATATTATAGACTTATTTTGTGTTCATTTTATAGATTACTTATCTTTTTCTTGTTTACTTTTATCTTTTACTCTTACTTTCATCTTTTGCTTGTTTCAGTCATTAGACTGCGGCCATGCTGGGGCACCACCTTCAAGAATTTTTGTTGATATATATTTTATTTTTATTTTATAAATTTACATGTTTTATGTTTTATTTTATAAATTTATATACTTTGTGTTTATCAAAGAAAAAAAATTATGTCTTTCATATTTATTTTATTAGTCTATATATTTTACAGTTACTTAAAAAAATTATTGTATATTTGTTATATTTACTCATATTTTATGTTGATTATATAAATTTATATATTTTATATTTATTTTTAAGAAATTTATTTATTTTATTTTTATCTTATTAATCTATATATTTAATTTTTTTTTATTAATCTTATATATTTTATATTTTATCACTATATACATTTTATTTATTTTTTTATCTATTTATATATTTTTTACCAAAATTTATATATTTTATATTTTGCTATTTTATACATTTTCTATTTGAATTCCATTATTTTTTATTGTTTTTTTATTTCATTTCCTCATATGTTATTTATTTATTGATTTCTATACCATCTTATTTTCATTTTCTTTCACTGGATTGTATTTATTAATTTTCTTTTAAATTACATTTTCTAAATTTATATACTTTATTATTCTTTTCCAATATTTTATTTCACTGAAATTTATTCCTACATTTATTTTGATCATTTTCTTATTTTTATTCCATATACTTTATTCATTTATTACATCAATGAATGGAAATGGTTATTTTCTACAAACTCCGAAACCTACTTTTCCAGGATTTAGCAAAACAATTTTGAAAGCTCCAAATTATACTCTTATCTTTTTCATTATTTTTTCATTATTTTTCTTTTCTTATTCTGCATTTGTTTGTATTTTTTCTTTATTATTCAATATTTTTTGAAGA
This sequence comes from Octopus sinensis, assembly GCF_006345805.1. Lineage (NCBI taxonomy): Eukaryota > Metazoa > Mollusca > Cephalopoda > Octopoda > Octopodidae > Octopus > Octopus sinensis. The sequence goes on along the minus strand of NC_043000.1, from coordinate 25,841,694 downwards.
ATTTATTTATTTTTGCTGTATTTTCAATTTTTTTTTTCATTATTTTTTGATATCTAAATTATTTAAGTATTTTGTAAATAACCAACTTTAAAAGTACACATGCTTTTGATGAATGAATCTATTTTCAACAACAATGGTACCATTTGAATTGATGAAAGGGTTTTAAATATTTTTGTGGGGCCAGATGGGGGGATAATTTGTTGAATTATCTGTAATATATTACTGGTATGTATTGATGGGTCTTCGCTTTATTGATTTCTATCTAATGTGGGTGTAAGACCAGGAATTTTGGAGGGAGGTGTTTTTAGTTGATTAAAGTGATTTGCTACTTCATTGGTTCTATTTTTAACCAGCGATGTATATCATTACCATCATCATCATCATTGTCATCATCATCAACATCATTATCCTCACCACCTCCGCTGCTGCTGCTGCCACTGCTGAGGTTGTCATTGCTACCAGAACTGCCACCACTGCTACCACCACCACCAGTACTTCTACCACCACCACCACCACCACCATCACCACTGCTACCACCAGCACCACTGCTACCACCATCACCACCACCACCACTGCTACCATCACCACCACCACTGCTACCACCACGATGACGACGACGACGACCACCACTGCTACCACCACCACCACTACCACCACTACCACCACCACCACCACCAGTACCACAACGACAACGATGATGATGACAATGACGACAACGACATTGACGACAACAACAACGACGATGACGACCACCACCACCACCACCACCACCACCACTACAACCACTACAACCATCACCACAATGACCACCACTGCTGTTGCCACCACCACCACCACTGCTGCCGCCATCAAACCACAACCGTCACCACTTCCACCGCTGCTGTTGCTTCTCCCGCCGCTGCTGCTGCTACCTTCTTCATTGCTACCATTATCTCTTCCACCTCCCCCCCTACCACTTCATGTAGAGCAGTTTTTCTTCTGCTAGAAACCGACTCTGGCTCTTTTCTCATCTTTTACCCCCTCCCCATTATTTCTTGTTCCCCTCCCCACTTAGGGTTTGTAGTTTTGCCAACTGCATGGCGACCCCACTAGAGTTGAGGTTAAGGTACATCAGATATAAACCTAGATGATAAACTTCAGTACAGTTTCCATTTAACCAATTTAACCAAATGAGCAGAGGGAAAATGGATGCAAGATGATGATGATGATGACATTTTAAAAAATTCTTTTATTTATTTCACTCATTTGACAGTAGCCATGCTGGAGCACCACCTTTAGTCGAACAAATCAATCCCAGGACTTATTTTTTTGTTACCTTAGTATTTATTCTATCGGTCTCTTTTGCTGAACTGCTAAATGACGGGGACGTAAACACAGCAACATCGGTTGTCAAGCGATGCTGGGGGGACAAACACAAACACAAATAACAAACACACATATACATATATACATATATATATATATTATATATATATATATATATATATATACAAATTAGTAAATAAATGGCACAACAAAGTACCGATATTTACTGGAAATAGCGAACGTAAAAATACGACACTAAAGTGTAGCTTCATCACCGCGTATGTATTAGTAAAAATGCGTGTGTGCAACAAAATAGAGAAAAAAAACCGTCTTACCTCCAGGGAGACATCTGAAAGATGAAACCCGGAAAATGGATAATGTGTACCTGCAGGTTTCAGGTTTTGCAAGATATGTCTCTCACCCATATTTGCTTTACCTTCTTCAGCCAAACATATACCAAGACGAACTACGATGTTACCACATAAATACCAACACACTCGACTGAAATACGGAACGCTAACAGTACGAGAAACGGTGAAGAAGTTTCAAAATATCAGTAATGCAATACAAAGTATTGCCTTCCAGTAAAAAGTAGCCCGTGAGGGAAAAATACACAAATTAGTAAATAAATGGCACAACAAAGTACCGATATTTACTGGAAATAGCGAACGTAAAAATACGACGCTAAAGTGTAGCTTCACCGCGTATGTATTAGTAAAAATGCGCGTGTGCAACAAAATAGAGAAAAAAAACCGTCTTACCTCCAGGGAGAACATCTGAAAGATGAAACACCCGGAAAATGGATAATGTGGTACCTGCAGGTTTCAGGTTTTGCAAGATATGTCTCTCACCCATATTTGCTTTACCTTCTTCAGCCAAACATATACCAAGACGAAACTACGATGTTACCACATAAATACTAACACACACTCGACTGAAATACGGAACGCTAACAGTACGAGAAACGGTGAAGAAGTTTCAAAATATCAGTAATGCAATACAAAGTATTGCCTTCCAGTAAAAAGTAGCCCGTGAGGGAAAAATACACAAATTAGTAATAAATGGCACAACAAAGTACCGATATTTACTGGAAATAGCGAACGTAAAAATACGACGCTAAAGTGTAGCTTCACCGCGTATGTATTAGTAAAAATGCGTGTGTGCAACAAAATAGAGAAAAAAAACCGTCTTACCTCCAGGAGAACATCTGAAAGATGAAACACCCGGAAAATGGATAATGTGGTACCTGCAGGTTTCAGGTTTTGCAAGATATGTCTCTCACCCATATTTGCTTTACCTTCTTCAGCCAAACATATACCAAGACGAAACTACGATGTTACCACATAAATACTAACACACTCGACTGAAATACGGAACGCTAACAGTACGAGAAACGGTGAAGAAGTTTCAAAATATCAGTAATGCAATACAAAGTATATATACGTATATATATATATATATAACCCATGCTAGCATGGAGAACGGACGTTAAACGATGATGATGATGATGATGATGATATATATATATATATATATATATATATATACGATGGGCTTCTTTCAGTTTCTGTCTACCAAATCCACTCACAAGGCTTTGGTCAGCCCGAGGCTATAATAGAAGACACTTGCCCAAAGTGCCATACAGTGGGACTGAACCTGGAACCATGTGGTTGGGAAGCAAGCTCCTTACCACACAGCCATTATGTGTATATATATATTTATTGTGTCTACTATAAACCTACTGACTTTCGCTACCGTCTTCATTACTCTTTCTCTCACCCCAAACACATTAAATCTGCCGTACCTTTCTCTCAATTTCTTCACTTTTGATGACTTTGCAGTGTAGATTTGGATTTCAAATCCCATTGTAAAACGATGTGACAGTTTTTTCTGAATCTCCATCAGTTGTCGGCCCGGCACTCCACCAAGCCCAAGTCATCAACTGCACCGCAGCTCTCCAGCCATCTTCACACACTTCCACTGACTATATTCCACTCTCTCTCACCTACCACCCGGCCATCCTCCCTCTAAAATACAAATTCACCCACAACTTTTGCCTCCTTCTTTCTGATCCAACAGCCACCCCTATGTTTCCCACATTGCCTCTCTTGTCTTTTAAAAAGGATAGAGTCTTAGAGATCGTGCTAGAAGCTTCACAGCTCCCAGCTCAGCACAACCAGGAACCTTTAAACATTCTCACTGATGATGTAACACATGCCCCCTACATCAACAATATTTATTTCTTTATTGCCCACAGGGGGCTAAACAAACAGGGAACAAACAAGGACAGACAAAGGGATGAAGTTGATTACATCGACCCCAGTGTGTAACTGGTACTTATTTAATCGATCCCGAAAGGATGAAAGGCAAAGTCGACCTTGGCAAAATTTGAACACAGAACGTAATGGCAGATGAAATACCTATTTCTTTACTACCCACAAGGGGCTAAACACAGAGAGGACAAACAAGGACAGACAAAGGGATTAAGTCGATTATATCAACCCCATTGCGTAACTGGTACTTATTTAATCGACCCTGAAAGGATGAAAGGCAACGCCGCCTAGGCGGAATTTGAACTCAGAAGGTAACGGCAGACAAAATACCGCTGAGTATTTAGCCTGGCATGCTAATGAGTCTGCAAGCTCACCGCCCTCTACATCAACAATATTACCACCATCATGGGGCCCCAAGATGCAATATCATATAACACACCACTTTTTTTGCACTTTGCTGAATCTCATATATTGCATCATATGCAAGCTCTGCGATGCCCTTTACATTGGAGAAAACAGGGTGGCACCTTAGGGACTGCTTTTGTGAACACATCAGAAGCATAATGTTACATATGCCAGGCCAGCCTGTTGCCACCCACTTCGATACTGTGAATTATTCTATTGAAGATTTATTGGTGGGTGGCATGGCCTTGTACCATGGACCCCACTTCTCTAGGAAACGAAAGGAGCAATGTCTCATATTTGATCTTGGTACTGTATCCCCGACAGATACGAATGAAAGTTTTACCGTTCATCATTTCACCTCCTCTTAATTCTTTTTTAACCTTTTTAATCCTCCTTCCACCCTCTCTCAGCAACATTCTCGTATTTACTTACCTTTACTCTCTCCGTTTTGGAGGCGCAATGGCCCAGTGGTTAGGGCAGCAGACTCGCAGTCATAGGATCGCGGTTTCGATTCCCAGACCGGGCGTTGTGAGTATTTATTGAGCGAAAACACCTAAAGCTCCACGAGGCTCCGGCAGGGGATGGTGGTGATCCCTGCTGTACTCTTTCACCACAACTTTTTCTCACTCTTACTTCCTGTTTCTGTTGTACCTGAATTTCAAAGGGCCGGCCTTGTCATTCTCTGTGTCACGCTGAATATCCCCGAGAACTACGTTTAGGGTACACGTGTCTGTGGAGTGCTCAGCCACTTGCACGTTAATTTCACGAGCAGGCTGTTCCGTTGATTCGAATCAACCGGAACCCTCGTCGTCGTAACCGACGGAGTGCTTCCAACTCTCTCCGTCATTCTTTTCCTCCTCCTCCTTTCTGCATGCCCTACCCTATAACTTCTGTTTCTCATTTGCAGCCTGTGTTATTCTGTGTCCATTATCAGCTGCAGCCAGTTTTTCAAGCTGAGCGGATGTTAAAAACTCTGTCTTTCTTCTTCTCTCTTTCTCTACCCACTGACGAAGGATGGCATCCGAAATGTTGGATATTCCACTCCTCATGGCAAGTTCACCGTACCCCTTTCACTTCTTTCTATATTCTTTCAAGTCTTGCCAACGCAGAGCTACACAAAATTCCTCGTAGTTTGCCTGATTACATACATACATGCATGCATGCATGTATTCATACATACATACATGCATACATACATACACACACACACACACACACACATACAGACATACATATATACATACATACATACATACATACATACATGCGTGCATACATGCATATATACATACATACGTACATACATACATACATACATACATACATACATACATACATACATACATACATACATACATACGTATATATGTTAAATGAAATGAGACAGCAAAGCCAAGACTGTGGAATTTTCAGGACATTTATAAAGAGAAAGTTAGTCTTACAGCTGTTTCTGGGATATTAGGAATATCCCTTCATCAGAGATGATGTGTGATGGTTAAATAGAGGGAAATATTAGAGTTCAGTATAAGGAGTTATTTTGGAAAAGGAAGCAAATAAGGAGTATATAGGGAAATAGGAGAATGAATGTAGAAATAAAAATAAAAATGTATAAAGATTGATTTGATTGATTTGATTTTTCCAGTTTCAGCTTATGAGCTGTGGCCATGCTGGGGCACCGCCAGATGTTACAGTTGCAGTTCCATTATCCAAGGTAGAAATGCTTCCTGTCTGTGGTATGTAAATTCCAATACGGTTTCACATTTTGTCATCACAAATGGAAAGTGTGGAGATGTAGATTCCATGTGCTGTTCATTCAAAGGGGTTTTGTGGTGTGAATGAAAATTTGAGAATGTAGCGGTAGTATTAAGTGGATAGAGAGGGGAGAAGAGATGTGTATGTTAAAACGAAGTGAGAGAGGTAAAAGGAAAAGGTGAGTAAAGAAGAAGGAAAGAGGAAGAGAAGATGAAAACAATAAGAGAAAATGAAAGAAGTGTAAGGTAATGAAAAAAAATGTCAATAAAGGAGCATTAGTTGTGGTCAAGATATTATGAGGGGGATGGGAGAGGAGTTGGGTGTGTGTATGTGTGTGAGTAAAATTTAATTATATCTGGAATTCAATGTAGATAGAGCTATACATAACAGTGTGTAAATATTGAATTAAAAAGCCCCTTAGATTGAAAAAGATGAAGGCTGCCCATGCAACTTGAACCCACTTCAGTAAATATTCTACAAATTATTTCACATTCTCTCAAAGTTTCTAAATTCTTATGATATAAACAATATGTGTGTGTGTGTGTGTGTACATGTATATATATATTATATATATATATATATATATATATAATATATATATATATATATATATATATATTATATATGTATTATATATATATTTATATGTGTGTATATATGTATATATCTGTATATACAAGGGGGTGCTGAAAAGTTTCTGTCTTTTGGTAACAGAAAATACACGAGGATCAATTAATTATGATTTTATTCAATATATTCCCCTCTCAGATTCACTCACAAATTGCAGTGGTCCTTCAGTTTTTCTAAGCCTTATAAAAGAACTTGGAAAGGCGGGCCCCCAAACAGGCCTTTCATGACACCCTTAAAGCCATATATATATATATATATATATATATATATGTAGGTCCCGGGTTGAGTCGGGGTTAACCACAGTAAATAAGGTACTCAATACATAGCAGAGTAAATTAATTTATTTTATAGAAGGAACTTCTACAGGACTAGAACTGTTTCATTCAAATGAAATCATCAGGAAGCTTGTGTCAAGAATAGTTTTGGCATTTATACATTTAGGCAAATGTATAAATGCCAAAACTATTCTTGACACCAAGCTTCCTGATGATTTCATTTGAATGAAACAGTTCTAGTCCTGTAGAAGCTCCTTCTATAAAATAATATATATATATATATATATTATATATATATATATTATATATATATATATATGCACACACAACAGATTTCCTTTCTACTAAATTCCTTCCCTTGTTAATTATTAGGCTGCAGTGGAAGACAGTGCCATACAGTGGAAATGAACCAGAAACCACGTGGATGTAAATGAACTTTTCAACCACTCAGCCATGCCCAACACTGATGAGCAGGTGTTGTTTAATGAAATTCAATAAAAAATTGTTTTTGAGAGCAAATGCAATTTGCTGTTTTCAAAATAAGTTATTTTATTGTTTTTCATAAGAATATATTCTCTCTCAAAAACAGTTTTTATTTTATTAGAAATTTTGATAAAATAGGACATGAAATTAGGTTAAGATGGTTGGGATTGTTAATAAAATATAGGAATGAGTTCTGTGATTTTTTGGTAAATCTCACATATATCTATTGTCCCCCTGAATGCTGAGCAAAATGCGTTGTGGCATTTCACTTGTCTTTGTGTTCTGAGTTCAAAACTCTGTGAAGGTCAGTGCTTAAGTACTGGCCAGAGCAGGTTTTGATTGCCCCTCTCATAAGCTGAACAGATACCCCAGAAGTCTTTCAGTCGGGACCAAGAAGGCCAGCACTGACTCATACATCTCTGAATATGGAAGCCGCCCCCCCACGAACACCACAACCTCCTCCTCCACTCCTCCTCCTCCTCCTCCTCCTCCACCACCACTACCATCACCACCACAAGTACCACCAACACCAACACCACCTCCATCACCACCACCACCACCACCACCACCGCCACCACCGCCGCCGCCACTACCACCACCACCACCACCACACCATTGTCGTCATCATCATCATCATCATCCTCCTCCTCGTCATTGTCGTCGTTGTTGTCATTGTCGTCGTCTTCGTCCTCCTCCTCCTCCTCATCATCATCATCATCATCACCATCATCTAACCTCTATTTTCCATGCTGGCATGGGTTGGACAGCTATTAAAGAATGTCTGCAATTAAAAAAGGAAAAGGGATTGAAAATATTTAAGAAAATAAAATCAGAAGAAAAGAATGGATTTCCCCAGTTTAGAAATGTTTGAAGTGTAAGAAATTAGGGGACAATTAGAAGGATTCTGTGTTCTTTTATTACAGACTGTGGCCATGCTGGGATACTGCTGTGAAGGGTTTAATTGATCAAATCAATTCTACTTAATATTTTAAGTCTGGTACATATTTTGTCAGTCCCTTATGCTGAATTGCTAAGTTATGAGGATGTAAACAAACTAACACCTGTTGTCAAGTGGTGAAAAATAAACACAAGCACACACACATATCCACATGCATATGTATGTATACATTTATTGGGTCTTCCTTCAAAAAAATGTGGCTTTTTATACTTCTCTTATTTTTCAAAATTAAGATAAACAAAGTTCTTTTTTAATCTAAAATATACTCTCCTTCATTTTCTACAATGCTCTTCCATCTATCTAGTAGATTTGCAAAGACCCTCTTCCAAAATTCATTTGTCTGTGATGGAAAACACTCCTCCAGTACTGTTCTGGCCTCGTCTACAGAATTCATATTTTTTCCATCCAAATGATTTTAAAGACTGTGTAATTAATGATAATCAGAAAGGGTAATGTCCAGCAAATATGGTGAGTGGGACATTGTCTCCCATTCAAACTGCTTCAGCTTTTGGAATGTCATCCTTGTTGTATGTGGCTGAGCATTATCCTAATCAAAGAACACTTTTTGCCTTGAAACCACAGATGGTCGTTTTTCTTCTAGCGCTAACTTAGGCTGATCAAGATGCCCACAGAAGATCTCCTTTGTTATAGTTTGGTTTGGGTTTAAAAGTTCAAAGTGGACTAAACCTTTCATATTCCACCAAACAGATAACAACACCTTACGTGGGTGAAGACCTTTTTTAGCCTGGTGTTTTTCCTTTCCCTACCCACTGTCTTTGGGGCTTGACATTTTTATAGGGAACCCATTTCTCATCACCAGTCACTATTCGGTCCAAAAATGGTTTATTCGTGAGACATGACAGTAAAGAAGAGCACACATTCACTCTCTGCATGTGATTAGACTTTGAAAGTTTGTGAAAAACCCATTGACCCAATTTGCTGACTTTTCTGATGGCGAGCAGGTGTTGATGAATGATTGAATGACCAAATCCAAGATCCTCTGCTAGTTCCTCAAGAGTTACGATAGGATTTTGTTCCACCAAGGTTTGAAGGATGTCCTCATCAAGCTCTATAGATCTTCAAGGATAGGCTCATCTTCTAGGCAGTAGTTTCTGGCTTGGAATTTTTGGAACTATCATTGACACTGGCTTATGCTTATTGTACGATCCCCATTTACTGCATTAATATTCCTCGCACTTTCCATTGCGTTGTTACCTTTATTGAACTCATAAAGCAAAATAAACCGAATATGCTCCTTTGTCACTTCCATTATAGCTTTGAAAAAATAACTGTTAGAATTGAACTGCACTCTTCAAAACTTGCACTAAGAATAAGGTAAAATTACTACCTGCTTTTATAGCAAGTTGATGCAGGTAGTTTATCTTGTCCTCCTCCAACTTTTAATTCATGCATTTGGAAAAAATGCATTATTTATGGGATGACCCAATATATATACATATACATATATATCATCATCATCATCATCATTGTTTAACGTCCATTTTCCATGCTAGCATGGGTTGGATGGTTTGACTGGGGTCTGGGAAGACAGGAGGTTGCACCAGGCTCCAGTCTGATCTGGCAGTGTTTCTACAACTGGATGCCCTTCCTAATGCCAACCACTCCATGAGTGTAGTGGGTGCTTTTTACATGCCACCGGCACAGGTGCCAGGCGAGGCTGGTAACGGCCATGATCGGCTGGTGCTTTTTATGTGCTACCAGTACGGAAGCCAGTCAAGGCGGCGCTGGCATCGGCCACGTTCGGATGGTGCTTTTTATGTGCCACTGGCACAGGTATCACAATTACAATTTCCATTTGATTTTTGATGTTGATGTACTTGACTTAATCGGTCTCTTCAAGCACAGCAGGTCGCTCTACGGTCCAAGGCACTTTGGATGGGCCGGGGCTTCTATGTGAAGCTGGTGCAGGAAACAGCCATGAACTCACATTATTTGTCAAGTCTTCACAGTCACAGCATATTTCCAGAGGTCTCGGTCTTTTGTCATTGCCTCTGTGAGACCCAACATTTGAAGGTCATGCTTGACCACCTCATCCCATGTCTTCCTGATATATATAAACATATATGCATACACACACACATTTGTCATCACCATTATCATTGTCATCACGAGCATTGTAATTGCTGTACCCCCTCCTCCTCCTCCTCATCATCATCATCATTATCATTGTCAAACATCACCTAGTGTTCCCTTTTTTCCCTCCTGGCATGAGTTAGAGATGTTTTCTGTGGCAGCATTTTTACGACTGGATGCCTTTCCTGTCACTGCTTACGACTTGCAGAGAAACAACAAATGGTTTGTCTGCCTGCAACCAAAGTGGCACCACCCATCTTCCTTACTTCACTCTCAAGCAAAAGACAAGGGCCTAAAATATCAGATTCCTCATTCTTCATGGCAGTTAGCTTTCTTAGACTCTTTTACAAACTGTCTTTAGTTTCTAGTTTTATATTTTATCCATTCAGCTATCTCTGGTCTTTTTGAGATATTGACATAGAATGTTGGATTTTGGCAGAAGAATGAGGAATACAACCATGGTAACTGAATATGGAATTAGCAGCAGGGGTGTTGACATTTTCCTGATTTCTAGCTATTTATTTCTTACATTACCATTTACTTCATTGTAGAGTATGTATTTAAGTGTTTGAAAGGAATAAAAATAAAAAAAACAATTGGAAAGTAAGAAAGAAGAAAACTGATTTTTAAGTACAATATCTATCTATCTATCTATCTATCTATCTATCTATCTATCTATCTATCTATCTATCTATCTATCTATCTATCTATCTATATCTATCTATCTATCTATATCTATCTATCTATCTATCTATCTATCTATCTATCTATCTATCTATCTATCTATCTATCTATCTATCTATCTATCTATCTATCTATCTGCATCTCTCTCTCTTTCTCTCTGTCTGTCTGTCTGTCTTTCTATCTATCTGTCTGTGTCTCTCTCTCTTTCTCTCTCTCTCTATCTATCTATCTATCTATCTATCTATCTATCTATCTATCTATCTATCTATCTATCTATCTATCTATCTATCTGTGTGTGTGTGTGTCTGTCTGTCTATCTATCAATCTATCTGTATCTCTCTCACCTCTCTCTCTCTCTCTCTCTCTATCTATCTATCTATCTATCTATCTGTCTGGCTTTCTGTCTATCTGTTTGTCTGTCTGTCTGCACGTCTCCTGGCTCTTTATGCTCTGAGTTCAAATTCCACCAAGGTTGATTTTTGCCTTTTATCCCTTTAGGGGTTGATAGATTGAGTACCAGTACAACACTGGGGTTGATATAATTGACTACCTGTCCCCCAAAACCCCAGCCCTTTTGCCTATGTGTGAAAGAACAGCATGGTGAGCAAAATATTGCTAAGCATTTTGTCTGTTTTTATGCTCTCAAATTCCGCCAAGGTTGACTTTTCCCTTTCATCCTTTCGGGGTCGATAAAATAAGTACCAGTTGAGCACAGGGCTTGATATAACTGATTTACCCATCCCCTAAAATTGCTGGCCCTGTACCAAAATTTGAAACCTTTATATTATTATTATATATATAGGTGTAGGAGTGGCTGTGTGGTAAGTAGCTTGCTTCCAACCACATGGTCATGGGTTCAGTCCCACTGCGTGGCAACTTGAGCAAGTGTCTTCTACTATAACCTCAGGCCGAGCAAAGCCTTGTGAGTGGATTTGGTAGACGGAAACTGGAAGAAGCCTGTCGTATATGTATATATATATATGTATTTCACTACTGCCCACAAGGGGCTAAACACAGAGGGGACAAACGGATTATGTCGATTACATCGACCCCAGGGCGTAACTGGTACTTAATTTATCGACCCCGAAAGGATGAAAGGCAAAGTCGACCTTGGCGGACTTTGAACTCAGAACGTAACGGCAGACGAAATACGGCTACGCATTTTGCCCGGCGTGCTAACGAGTCTGCCAGCTCGCCGCCTTTATATATGTATATATATGTGTGTGTGTGTGTGTGTGTGTGTGTGTGTGTGTGTGTGTGTGTGTGTGTGTGTGTGTGTGTGTGTTGTGTGTGTGTGTGTGTGTGTGTGTGTGTGTGTGTGTGTGTGTGTGTGTTTGTGTGCCTGTGTTTGTCCCCCAACATTACTTGACAACTGATGCTGGTGTGTTTATGTCCCCGTAACTTAGCGGTTCGGCAAAATGGACTGATAGAATAAGTACTAGGCTTACAAAGAATAAACTCTGGGTCAATTTGTTCGACTAAAAGCAGTGCTCCAGTATGGCCGCAGTCAAATGACTGAAACAAGTAAAAGAATAAAAGAATATGAAAACGCACAGCTTATTTTGCTGGGTATGATGGAAAGTGTCAGCTGTATACAGCTAGCAGACTAAGGTGACACTTGTTTTACTGTCCAGGCTTCGAGAACCCTGCAAAGAATTCTTGCGTTTCCAAGCAATGCTGATTTTTGTAGGTGTTCTACCTTCACACCTGCACCGATCTTTTTCAACCATGTTGCTAGTTGAGTGCTGATACTTCCAAGTGCACCAATTACTATTTCTGTCACGTCTGCTCTCTTCATTGACCACAAACTTCGTATTTCCCACATTATTCTATTAAGGTGGCGAGTTGGCAGAATCGTTAGCATGCTAAACAAAATGCTTAGTAGTATTTCCCTCATCGCTACATCTGAGTTGAAATTCCACTCAGGTTGACGTTACCTTTCATCCATTCGGGGTCGATAAAATAAGTACCAGTTGAACACTTAGGGGGGGGGGGCGGTCAGTGTAATCGACTCATCTCCCCTCCCCCATAATTGCTGCCCTTGTGGCAAAATTTGAAACCATCATCATCATCATGATCATGATATTGATCATCATCATCATTATTATATTAAGGCGGTGAGCTGGCAGAATTGTTAGCACACCAGATGAAATGCTTAGTGGTTTTTCACCTGTTATACATTCTGAGTTCAAATTCCGCCGAGGTTGACTTTGCCTCTCATCCTTTCGGAGTTGATAAACACTGGGTTTGATGTAATCAACTCATCCCCTTCCTCAAGTTTGAGGCCTCGTGCCTCCAATAAAAAGAACTATTGCTAGTTGAAAAATTATTATTATTATTATTATCATTATTATTACTTTTTTTTCTTTTTTCAAATTTGCTTCCATTTCTTGCCGAGTGTCTTCCCCACTCCTAGGGCAAAGAAACTCATAGTATACATTGGTAGGCCATTAAACCAAACTCAATAGTTCGTTCATTTTTTTTTTTTTTTTAAGTTAAATTAAAATACATGAGCAGCAACAGTTCTCACATCGACAAAGCTCTTCTCAATACGTGTGATGTACCAGTTAAGACAATCTTTTGCACTTTTTGCAGGGATGGTAAGCCAGGGATCATTCTCATATAATTTTCAGTTCCCTTCTTGATCATTCCTAGTGCTCCTACAATCACTGGTATTGTAACCGCCTTGAGATGCCACATTTTCTCAATTTCAATGAGTAGGTCTTTATATTTTCTGAGCTTGTCAAACTCTTTCGCTGAGATAGAATATTATTATTATTATTATTATTATTATTATTATTATTATTATCATTGCCTTTGCACAGCTTCTAATGCTGGAGATGTACTACAGTGTCAGCTGTTCACTACCAGTGAACTAAGGTAACGCCTCTTATTTTTTTAGCACCTCCTGGAGTATTCGAGCGGTTCCAAGCACTGCTGTTTTCTGCAGGTGCTCCACCCTTATTGCAGCCCCTATTTGTTCCATGTAGTTTTCAAGATTTTTACTCACTGTTCCCAGGGCTCCGAAAATTATTGGTACTAATGCCACCTTTTCCATTGACCACAACTGCTTAACCTCCCACGCTAACCTATCATATCTCTCCACTTTTCTTTCTTTCTTATTGCATACCTTGTTGTCAGTTGGACATGCTATATCTTTGATCCAGCATAGTCTCAAGGGGCTATGCAGTGGGACTGAACCCAGAACCATGTGGTTGGGAAACAAGCTTCTTACCATGTAGAAATGATAGTAGTGGTAGCACTTTTTTTTTGGTAGGCGACAGGCAGATTGAAGAATTTGGTAAAAAAGTCAGTGACTTAAATGGAAGTATTTGTGTGCATATGTGTATGCATGTGTGTATGCATGAAAGTGCAAGTACCTCTGTGTGTGTATTTGTGTGTGTATTTGTGTGTGTGTGTGTGTGTGTGTGGTGCATTTCTGGTTTTGACTCAGACTTTCCAGATAGAAATATAATCACAAGAATTCAAAGAGACTCTCGTGCTAGTCTGTGTCAGCAAAAAAGATAAATGAGAGCTTTATTGGGTGGGGGTGGGGGGCTACTATAACGAACTGGTGCTACTAAAAAAATTGGGGGTTCTATGGAATAAGTAACACTATGGTAGGAAGGGGGAAGCTGAGTTCTTCATTTACAATTTGCACTTTATTGTCAGTGTTTGTCCCCCACCCCGATTGTTTTTTCTTTCTTTCTTTCTTCCTTCTCTCTCTCCCTTTTTTCTTTTTTTTTTCATTATTTTAAACAAAATATGGTAGCAGACACTGTAAAGAATTTGTGACACACATAACTTACAACACATAAGTCGAGATACAATACATAAAAACAAAACAAAAAAATAAAAACAAAAAAGCACAATAAAACAAAGCAAGAAATAAAAAGTGTAATAACAATGCAAAAAACCCAAAAAAACCCAGAAATACAAACACAAGATCCATTCAGAATGGTAAAACAAAATTGTGTTAAAGAAACTTTTTTTGAAAAATGTTTTAGTTGACAACAAAAGTGTCCCAGATCAGTTTAAAGACTTGGAGTGAGATTTTATTTTTGTTGGCATAAGTTAGTTTTTTGTTTAAGGAATGAAAAAATGGTAAGCGGGATTAAATTGATGTGGAAAGAGAAAACGAGAACCATGAAAGTCAGTTTATATTTTGTCTTGAAATAATTGCTAAACAACAACTTGGTCTGTGGTGGAATCCGATGCCTTCAAGTCTCAAAGATATATAAGGACAGGTTTATGGCTCTATAATACTATCCCCTCTCACTTTCTATATCTCTCTTTGTCTCTCTTTCTCCCATTCTATCTATCTATCTATCTATCTATCCACCTTTCTCTCTTTCTCTTTTTCTCTCTCTCTCCTTCTATCCATCTATCCATCTATCTGGCTGTCTGTCTGGCTGTCTGTCTGTCTGTCTATCCATCCATCCATCATTAACAGTGCATCACAGTTACAAATGTATGTCGGCACACACACACACACACACACCACACACACACACATACGCACACACACATACGCACACACACAGACGTGCACACACACATGTCGGTGTGTATATATATATATATATATATATATATATATATATATATATATGAATGTATGTATGTATGTATACACACAGAGCCACACACACATATATGCATATATATATATATATAATATATTTATATGTGCATATGTGTGTGTGTGAGAGTATATATATATATATATATAGAGAGAGAGAGAGAGAGGGAGATACCAATATAAATTAATGTACTTCCAGAGAATTGGTAATTACATTCAGGTACAGCAAGTTAGTAAAAGTGGCAATAATATAAGCAGTTCTTAAAATGACATAAACCAGATTCTAATAACTTTCGCCATTTAACCAAACATTGTTTATTCCATCAGGTAATTCTTCAGTTAAGTCTTGAAATTAAAAGAAGTAAGCAAGTGCAAAAATTGCAGAAGATTGTTTTTCCTAAACTCTTATTTACTTCCTTCATGATAGTATTCTTCCTCACTTCACTCAATGGATAATTCTATTTTCAACTAGCCTTGAAGCTGCCCTTCCAGTGGAATTCAGGCTGGCTCCTGTGGAGGGTACCTTCGTGGCCTTCAGCACCGCTAGCAGGACCCTTTATGGCCCTCTACCCTCATGTAACGTAATAGACTCAGACACATTCATTGTATATGTATTACCTGGTATTAATTATGCGATACCCCATTCAAAACTCCCTACACGAGCGAGGTAAATGCAATAAAAATAGGGCAGGAGTTAGTGGGATCCCATTTAAACAATCCTTCAGAAATTGAACTTCCTTATGATACTCTCTGGGAGTTCATGGTATGAAATTCATTGTCATTGCTCCAGTTTGGTCACCAATGCCATGTATTTAGTTTAAAATGTAGTAAAATCAGGGGAGTTAGTGGGGTCTCAATTAGGCAGCCCTGAAAAAAATAGGACATTCCATGGGATTAGGGGAGTTGCTGGTCTGAGTTTCATTGTCCTTGCACCAACGGTCTGGGAGGAGTTAATGAACATAAAAACGTACTGGACAGAGAAACATCACTCAGATATATAATAGGACGAGCAAAACACCCCTCCATCCAATGGATGATGCTGACTTGTCAAACATTTAAACCAAATTTTCTCAAAACAACTTGTCTGACCATCTCATAGGCCTCCCCTTTGAGAAACACTGATTTCACCTAAATTTGAGACACCAGCAAAAGAAGAAATAAAGATAGACTTTTTTCTATTCCAAGAAAAACGATTTTACAAATGCACATTCCCACGGCTTTATCAATCGCATTCTCACCTGGAATCGATTCTTGTAATTTTTTCAAGGCTTATACATGCCTTGATACCATCAGTATCTACATATCAAATTTGAGTGCAATCAGATGGAGGATGCCTGAGATCCTAGAAGACACACACACAGATAGACAGAATGGATTTTATATAATAGATTTGCACTTGGCTATTTTATCTTTTATTTGTTTCTGTTATTAGATTGTGGACATGCTGGGGCACCAACTTGAAGAATTTTACTTGAACAAATCAATCTCAGTACCTTTTTTTTAAAGCCTGATAGTTATTCTTCCAGGCTCTTTTGCCAAACTACATAAACTCATCACCATCAGACATCAAGCAGTGATGGAGGACAAACCCAGACGCAAAGACATAAATAGATACAGGTGTAAGACACAAATAAAGGTTACTCTTACCTTGAGGTGCAATTGGCAACAGTCCTTCCAAGTGTCAGGTCACAGGAAACAAGCAAAACCTCACAGTTGTATCGATATGTGAGCTCTGCCCAATCTCTGCCTAGAAAGAACTACTATGGCCACTCCCAATTCATGTCTGTCCCTCAACACACCGGTAAGAAAGACGCTGTTTTGAACCTACTGCTTCTTAACATGTCACTTCCTCTTCCTTCTGGTCCCTTGACATGATGTCACTTCCTCTCCCTTCCAGTCCCTTGACATGACATCTCTTCCACTCCCTTCTGGTCCCTTGATGTAATGTCACTTCTCCTTTCCAGTCCCTTGACATGACGTCACTTCCATTCCCATTCGGTCCCTTGACATAATGTCACTTCTCCCTTCCGGTACCTTGACATGATGTCACTTCCTCTCCCTTCCAGTCCCTTGA
This sequence comes from Octopus sinensis, assembly GCF_006345805.1. NCBI lineage: Eukaryota > Metazoa > Mollusca > Cephalopoda > Octopoda > Octopodidae > Octopus > Octopus sinensis. The sequence continues at coordinate 25,824,179 of NC_043000.1, read as the reverse complement.
CATGACATCATTTCTGCTCCCGTCCGGTCCCTTGACGTAACGTCACTTCTCCCTTCCAGTCCCTTGATATGACATCACTTCCTCCCCCTTCCAGTCCCTTGATATGGCATCACTTCCTCTCCCTTCCAGGCCCTTGATATGATGTTACTTCTCCCTTCCAATACCTTGGTATGCTGTCACTTCCTCTCTCTTCCAATCCCTTGACATGATGTCACTGCCTCTCCTTTCTGGTTTCTCATCCTTCCTCCACAGTAGATATATACATATATGACAGGCTTCTTTCAGTTTCTGTCAACCGAAACCACTCACAAGGCTTTGGTCGGCCCAAGGTGATAGCAGAAGACACTTTACCAAGCTACCACACAGTTGGACTGAACCTGCCATCATGTGACTGGCAAGCAAACTTCTTTTGGCTAATCTATTTTAAAAGCTGACTTACTTCCATTATACTTAAACATTGCATCCCAGAGCTTGCTTCTGTATGTATCAAACTCTTTAATCTCTCCCTCTCTACAAGAATTATGCCTGACATTTGGTAGCATGCTTCCATGTGACCCATTCCAAAGAA
>NC_043000.1:25733611-25821111 GCF_006345805.1 Octopus sinensis | reverse complement strand
TTCATACATACATACATACATACATACACACACACACACACACACACACGCACACACACACACATGCACACACACACACATAGGCACAGATGTGACTGTGTGGTAAGAAGCTTGCTTCCCAACCACATGGTTCTGGGTTCAGTCCTTCTGCCTGAAACCTTGAAGAAGTGTCTTCTATTATACCCTTGGGCCGAGCAAAGTCTTGCGAGTGGATTTGGTAGACGGAAACTGAAAGAAGTATATGTTTGTGTGTCTGTGTTTGTCCCCTCCCCACCATCACTTGACAACAATGTTGCCATGTTTATGTCCCCATAACTTAGCAGCTTGGCAAAAGAGACCGATAGAATATTTACTAGGCTTACAAAGAATAAGTCCTGAGGTTGATTCATTTGACTAAAGGCAGTGCTCCAGCATGGCCGCAATCAAATAACTGAAACAAGTAAAAGAATAAAAGAATAAAAGAATATATATATATACAACCAGCTTCCGTGCCAGTGGCACAAAAAAGGCACTATTCAAGTGTGATTGTTACCAGTGTCGCCTTACTGGCACTTGTGCCCGTGCTAGTAGGGTGCTAAGAGTGTGATCTCTGCCAGAGCGGCTAACTTTTTACATATGCCGGTGGCATATGTAACAAGATTCGAGCAAGGTCGTTGCCAGTACCGCCAGACTGGCCCCCATGCCGGTGGCATATAAAAAGCACCCACTACACATTTGGAGTGGTTGGCGTTAGGAAGGGCATCCAGCTGTAGAAACTCTGCCAAATCAAGATTGGAGCCTGCTGTAGCCATCTGGTTCGCCAGCCCTCAGTCAAAATCGTCCAACCCATGCTAGCCTGGAAAGCAGACGTTAAATGATGATGATGATGAATATATATATATATATATACACTTATAAAACTCACCCATTTAAGCTAAAAACACTTACCTATGTACGTGTGCTTGTATTTTCATGTATACATACATATGAGGTGTACGCGTGCACACATTTTGTTTTTCTTTATTTCTCCCAATTTTTCTATTTGCGTATTAATTCCTTCAAGCTTTCATTCTCTTTCTCTTCTTCAGTTTATTTCTGCTTAATTTGATCCTTCTTTTCTTCTTTCTGTCTCTCTTTTTTATTTTTCTTTCTACCTATCTTATATTTTTTCTTTCAATATATCTGTTTTTTCTTTTTTTTTTTTTTGCCTTTCTCTCTATTTATCTGTCTCTCTCTATGTTTATCTTCGTGGATTCCAAATCAGAAGCCAAAAAAGTAATTTAATTGAAAGAACAAGCATAAATGATTCCAAAGCAGGAAATGTCACCTTAATCACCAAGACGGATTATTAGAGAAAGAAAACCCATCAAATCTGTACTGACATCTTGAAAATAATTCTATAAAATTACTTGATATACACAAATTGATATTTGGTTTCACATTCTAATTTACATTTGCACTTATCTTCTTCTTCTTCTTCTTCTTCTTCTTCTTCTTCTTCTTCTTCTTCTTCTTCTTCTTCTTCTTCTTCTTCTTCTTCTTCTTCTTCTTCTTCTTCTTCTTCTTCTTCTTCTTCTTCTTCTTCTTCTTCTTCTTCTTCTTCTTCTTCTTCTTCAACGCAACTACTAAGCTTCTTTCCTCTCTTTTTCTTTCTGTGTCTAACTATCCTCCCTTCCTTTTCTTTCTCTGTGTCTCTCTGTCTCTCTTTGCCTCTCTCTGCCTGCCTGTCTGTCCCTACCTCCTTGTCCATCCATCCATCCATCTATCCATGTATCTATCTATCTATCTATCTTTTACTTGTTTCAGTCATTAGACTGTGGCTTTACTGAGGCACCACCTTGAAGAATTTAAGTTGAACAAATCACCCCCCCCCCAGTACTTACTGTATAAATCTCTTTTTGCCAAACTGTTCCCTCTCTCTCTTTTCTCTCCTTACCCTGTCTGTCTGTCTGTCTATCATCTAAATAATAATCCATAAGTGAAGAAAAACAGGCACTTGAATATTTATCAATCAATTGGTGCACTAATAATAAAAGAATAAAAGAACATATATATACACACAAAGAGGAATACACAAAATATTTAACAGCTTCTCAATCATATGGTTCCAGGTTCAGTCCCACTACATGGCACCTTGGACAAGCATCTTCTACTATAGCCTCGGACCTTGTGAGTGGATTTGGTAGACAGAAACTGAATGAAGCCCATCATATATATATATATAGAGAGAGAGAGAAAGTCAATGTAGCAAAGACCAAAGTTCTAGTAAGTAGAAAGGCAAACTCATCACACACCCTTCAGATAGGTGGCCCAGCTTGATCTGTAGAAAAAGTGTAGGTAGAAACTCCATAAGATGTACCCAGTGTAAGCTATGGACACATAAGAGGTGCAGCAATATCAAAGGAAAATGCTGGACATAAGAAGCATTGAATGTTGCGTGCAAGAGAGACTTCTGCACTGGTATGGTTATGTACTACGGATGGATGAGGAGAGATGTGTGAAGAAGTGCCACTCCCAAACAGTTGAAGGAATTTGGGGTAGAGGTAGACCCAGGAAGACATGGGATGAGGTGGTCAAGCATGACCTTTGAACGTTGGCTCTCACAGAGGCAATGATGAAAGACCGAGATCTTTGGAGATATGCTGTGACTGTGAAGACCCGACAAATAACGTGAGTTCATGGCTGTTTCCTGCACCAGCTTCACATAGAAGCCCCAGCCCATCCAAAGTACCTTGGATTTCAGGATGGCCTGCTATGCTTACCTTGGATTGTAGGGTGACCTGCTGTACTTGAGGAGACCTATTGAGTCATGTACATCAACATCAAAAAACCAAATGGAAATTGTAGTTGTGATACCTGTGCTAGTGGCAGGTAAAAAGCACCATCTGAACGTGGCCGATGCCAGCACTGCCTTGACTGGCTTCCGTGCGGTGGCACATAAAAAGCACCAACCGATCATGGCCATTGCCAGCCCACATTGGCACCTGTGCCGGTGGCACGTAAAAAGCACCCACTACACTCATGAAGTCGTTGGCATTAGGAAGGGTATCCAGCTGCAGAAACACTGCCAGATCAAACTGGAGCCTGGTGCAGCCTCCTGGCTTCCCAGACCCCAGTCAAACCGTCCAACCAATGCTACATGGAAAACGGACGTTAAATGATGATGATGATGATGATATATATATATATTATATATATTATATATAATATATATATATGTATATATATATATATATATTATATATATATATATATATATTATATATATGTGTGTATATGTTTGTGTGTCTGTGTTTGTTCCCCTAACATCGCTTGACAACCAATGTTGGTGTGTTTATGTCCCTGTAACTTAGTGGTTTGGCTAAAGAGACCGATAGAATAAGTACCAGGCTTACAAGGAATAAGTCACGGGGTCGACTTGTTCGACTAAAGGCCATGCTCTAGCATGGCCACAGTCAAATGACTGAAACAAGTAAAAGAAAAACATAAAAGAAAAATTTCCTAATAATATTTGATAATAAAAATATGAGAAGGTGCTGCAAAGTTCCTTGCTTTAATGGTATCATATCACAAAAGGCCTGATTGGGGGCCCAAGATCTAAGTTCTTTCACAGAGCTTAGAAAAACTGAAGGACTGCTGCAATAAGTGTATGAATCTGAGAGGGGAATTTATTGAATGAAATCATAATTATTTTATCCTCGTGTATTTTCTTTTATCCAAAGGTAATGAACTTTTCAGCACTTTCTCATATACTCTTTTACTTGTTTCAGTCATTTGACTGTGGCCATGCTGGAGCACCGCCTTTAGTCAAGCAAATCGACCCCAGGACTTATTCTTTGTAAGCCTAGTACTTATTCTATTGGTTTCTTTTGTCGAAACGCTAAGTGACGGGGACGTAAACACACCAGCATCGGTTGTCAAGCGATGTTGGGGAGACAAACACGGACACACAAACATACACGCACACACATACATATATATATATTATATATAGAAACATATATACGACGGGCTTCTTTCAGTTTCCGTCTACCAAATCCACTCACAAGGCTTTGGTCGGCCCGAGGCTATAGTAGAAAACACTTGCTCAAGGTGCCACTCAGTGGGACTGAACCTGGAACCATGTGGTTCATAAGCAAGCTACTCACCACACAGCCACTCCTATGCCATATAATAGGATTTTTTGAGCATCAAATGGCTATGGAGGTTCTCCTGAGTAGAATAGAAATCAAAGGGATCCATAGGTAAAAAAGGGGTTGAAAACCACAGGCGTAGATATTTAGAGATCCTCTTGGATTCGTAGCTCTTCTGCAAGATTGTCCATGTCCACTTACACCAGGTTTAATACTTATCTGCAGTTCCAAAGAAGTAACTCCACAATCAACTGAAGACTATTTTGAAAAGGAGCAGCATTGAAAGGCATCATTACCTGATGTTTACGTTGGGGATGTCATTGATGGAAAGGATTTGGAAATTTTGAGGAGAAATGAACTCAGTGCTACCAGGAGTAAAATTAAGCAAAAGAGACTTGTACTCTGAGTAATACAACACCTCTGCATTATTTACAATTTGAATCATCGGGCGACATCCTGTGCTTGAGGAGACCTATTAAGACAAGTAAAATCAAAATCAAAAATCAAATCACAATCAAATGGAAATTGTAGTTGTGGCCAATGCCAGGGCCACCCGACTGGCTCCCATGTCAGTGGCATGTAAAAAGCACCATCCAAATGTGGGCGATGCCAGCCCCACCCACCCTGATTGGTTCCTGTGCCGGTAGCACATAAAAAGCACCATCTGAACGTGGCCCATGCCAGTTCCACCTGACTGGCTCCTGTACTGGTGGCATGTAAAAAGCACCATCCAAATGTGGTTGAAACCAGCACCCTCACCCCGACTGGCTCCTGTGCTGGTAGCACATAAAAACCACCATCCAAACGTGGCTGATGCCAGTGCCACCTGACTGGCTCCCATGCTGGTGGTATGTAAAAAGCACCCACTACACTCACTGAGCGGTTGGCATTAGGAAGAGTTGTAGAAACATCCAGCTGTAGAAACATTGCCAGATCAAATTGGAGCCCGGTGAGGCCTCCTTATTTGCCAGTCCCCAGTCAAACAATCCGACCCATGCCAGCATGGAAAACGGACGTTAAACAATGATGATGATGATGATTCAAAGGCAGTGAGGTGGCAGAATAGTTAGCGCACTGGACGAGATGCTTAGTGGTATTTCACCCATCGCTACATTCTGAGTTCAAATTCCGCCAGGGTCGACTTAATCTTTCATCCTTTTGGGGTCAATTAAATAAGTACCAGTTATGCATCGGGGTCGATGTAATCAACTTACCTCCCCCTCCTGCAAATTTCAGGCCTTGTGCCTATAATAGAAAGGATTATTTTCAATATTCATGGGTTCAATCTGTGACTGAAGCTGTGTATTGGGGATTAGTATGGAAGGTCATCTTTTATTTTTTCATCTTTGTCTTCTTTCAGTCATTAGACTGTGGCCATGCTGGGGCACTGCCTCAAAGAATTTATAGTCAATTGTATCAACCCAAATACATTTTTTAAAGCCTGGTACTTATTCTATCGATCTGCTTTTGTCAAACTGCTAAGTTATGTGGACATAAGCACATCAACACCAGTTGCCAAGTGGTGGTGGCAGTGGTGGTGGTGGTGGACAAACACAGGCATACATATATGATGGGCTTCGTTCAGTTTCCAATTACCAAAGCTACTCGCAAGGCTTTGGTTGGCTTGAGACTATAGTAGAAGACACTTGCTCAAGGGTCATGTAGCGAGACTGAACCCAGAACCATGTGGTTGGGAAGCACAGCTTCTTACCACACAGCCATGCCTGTTGAACAGAATTTGTATGGATGGTCATGTTTGGACCCACAAATGAAAAAGAAGATAATCATCACAGCAACTGTAAGAAAGCAACAACCATCTGTGTGTGTGTGTGTGTGCCTGTGCATGTGTATGTATGTCACTGTGTGTGTATATAGTTGTGTATGTGTGTGTATACGTGTGTGTGTGTGCATATGTGCGTGTGTGTGTGCCGTGCCAAGAACTTTAATTTCAAAGTTCAATAGCTGTCTCTGTATGCTTGTGTTCATGTGTGTGTCTGTGTGAGCATCTGTTTTCATGTGTGTATGTGTTTATGTATGTATGCATGTGCGTGTATGCATATCTGTGTGTGTGTATGCATGTGTATGTGTATTAGTGTGTTTCCAAGATCTATAATTCCAGATAAAGTTCGACTGTGTGAGTATATCCAAGTATAAATGTGGTCTATGTGTACGTGTGTGTGTGTATGTGTATGTGTGTGTGTGTGTCTGTATGTGTATATGACTGTATGTGTGTGAGTATTTCGTTAAATAAGTGTATGGTATATGTGCATGCTTGTGTATGTGTGTATATGTATGTGTGTGAATGTGTTATATATACGTGTGGATATGTATGCATGTGTCTGTGTGTGTATGTGTTTGTATGTGTGTATGTGCATGTATATGTGTGTATGTGTCTGTGTTTTTGAATGTGTGTATGTGTGCATGTGTGTATATGTGTGCATATGTATGTGTATGAATGTGTTTACGTATACATGTGCTTATGTATGTAATGTGTGTATGTGCATGTATATGTGCGTACGTGTTTATGTTTTTGAATGTGTGTGTGTGTGTGTACTCTTTTACTCTTTTACTTGTTTCAGTCATTTGACTGCAGCCATGCTGGAGCACCGCCTTTAATCGAGCAACTCGACCCCGGGACTTATTCTTTTGTAAGCCCAGTACTTATTCTATCGGTCTCTTTTGCCGAACCGTTAATTAACGGGGACATAAACACACCAGCATCGGTTGTCAAGCGATGCTAGGGGGACAAACACAGACACACAAACACACACCAAGATCTTTAATTCCAAACTGCCAGTGTAAACAGAATATATTGTGAAATATGATAACCTAAAGACTTTTAGACAAAAACGATCCGTTTGGTATAAATCTTGACTGATGCATTTCCATTGTTACACATTTGCGTATGTTTATAAATGTATATATATATATATATCTGTGTGTGTGCATGCATATGTATATATATTCACACTCACAAACACATCTATACACATGTATAAGTGTGTGTGTGTAGCTACATATGTATGAATGTATTTAGATAAATGTCTGAACATGCATTCAAATGTGTCTGAGTGAGTGTGGTCTGTGTATGTGTGTGTGTGTGTCTATATATCTATATATATATATATATATATTATATGCATGTATATACACACACACATTCACAAGCATGTACATATATTTGTATACATATATATATATATATATATATATATATATATATATACATGTGTGTATATATACACACACACACACACATATATAATGTATATTACACTCAGACAAACTTATGTACCTATATGTATGTATGTGTGTGTGTGTGTGTATATGTATATATACATACACATATGTGTGTGTGTGAGCATATTTATGTGTGTTTGTGTATTTGAGCAGAGGTTATTTGCTAGTATCAGTATATAAAACATCAATAATTTCCATTCTCTCAGAATGCTGCATTTATTCCATCTTATGTTCAATAAAAGCAATTACGAAAATGTCAAGGGTTGCTACATGTGAAACTCCATTTGCTCAATACTGATTGGAGAATGGTGCAGTGGAGGGGGTTAAGATGCTACTGCGGTGCATTCAAATAGGTGCATGTATGGTTGTGCGGTTAATGACCTCGTTTTGCAGCCTTATGATTTGGGGTTCAATCTCATGGCACTTTCGGTAAGCGTTTTTCCCGTAACATCAGGTTGACAAAAGAGATTAAGAGTTTTTCTTTGCAACCTCACGATATCATTTTCAATTCCATTGCATGACACTTTGGTCAAGTGTCTTCCTTCATAACCTCTTGACAAAAATCTTGGTAGTAAATTTGTTTTAGTTTAATGTTGTGTGATTGCCAAGACCCTGCATATCTCACCAAACACAGAGCATAAGTTTTTTGGGGTGTAATCTTGGTTTCAGATAGATTCTCTTGTTTCATAAGGTGCTAATCTTGGTAATTTTTGTTGGATATGATTAAGAACCCTCTTGGTATAATTTTCTATTGAAATGGTTTGGAACAAGTCTACTCTTCAATACTGCACAAAGAACAACTCCTTAATTAAGCTGGGAGGTAGGCAAATGATGAGGGACCCACTGACCAAGTTTAAACACTTTTCATAGTTTATGAAGGAGTTTTATGATCAAAGTGTAACATGAATTGAACTGTTTTGCTAATTCTCAAGAACTTCATTTTGAATATGTCTAATCACAGTTTTCAAAAGCACAATATTGACAGAATTTAGTTGTCCAGATGGAAGGGAGTTCGCAAGAGTAAACTTCCTGAGCAAAACTGGCCAATGGGAATATTTGTACGTTAAATATTCATTTCCATAAAGAGAATGAATATTTCTTGCCTCTTCCATTGCTGAAGAGTTCCTTTTGACTTCTTACTATTTGCAGTGTCTGATAAGGGTAGAATCTAAACTCATTTTAAATAGGTAAAATCGATACAAATTTAGCCATTATGGTATAAAGTAATTTGCAAAAGAAAGGAAAAAAGCATTAGAATATAAAAATTAATGCTTATTTTACTGTAATACTAGATATATATATATATATATATTTATTATATAGAAGGAGCTTCTACAGGACTAGAACTGTTTCATCAAGAGAAATCTTCAGGAAGCTCAGTGCTTCCTGAAGATTTCTCTTGAATGAAACAGTTCTAGCATTAGAAGCTCTTTCTATATAATAAATTATTTTACTCTGCTATGTATTGAGTACCTTATTTACTGTGGTAACCCGAATCAACCCGGGACCTACATATATATATATATATATATGTATGTATATAATGTGTGTGTGTGTGTATACACACACATATATATGAGGTTGGCAAGAAGATCCTGTCACATTTTCTAGTAATTACAGTAAAATAAGCATTAATTTTTATATTCTAATGTTTATCTCTCTATATAAAACTGAAATGAGTTTTTACCGTTTGGATCGCTTTCAATGCCACTATTCGCTCCAAAATTTACAGGGACATGTAAAATGAGGTGACGATGCCTGTGGGCTACCTTAGAATTCCCTATCTTAAAAGGTGTGGTTGCTAGGGGCCATCTTTCTCACTCACGCTATTTCCTCCATTCCCCACTAACTCCCCTTCATTTATAACTTTGACAATTCCACTCCCGATATTTAATGTATCTGTCTTCCTCAACTCACTCTCGCTATTTCCTCTATTCCCAGCACATTTTCACTCACTCTATTTCTTACCTTCCCATAACTTTCACTTATGTATCTGTCTGCATTCATAGAGAGAAACAAATATTCCATCGCCATCGCCATCGCATTCTATTGTCTACCTGTCAATGCGCCGATCGACCAAATACAAACAGAACACACCAACGAGCGTTCATGTTCTGGTGATAACATAGGTTTTTCGTATCTATTACATTTTAACATTTATTTAGAACCCTGCAAATTTTTCGTGCTAAATTTTCATTTCTTACTACTTTATTATTTTTTCTTAAATTGATGCTTTTATTAAAATTAATTCTAATTGTCTGGGTCAACAGTTCGTTTCCTTGGAGGATATGGAAATTCTTATTACCTGTCAGAGAAATAACTCCAGCAGCTCACAACTATTTCAACAAAGACAAGGTTACCTGCTTACCAGTCGAATTCAGCGTCAACGCTGACATATGAGAGAGACTCCAACACACACACACACACACACACACACATATATATATACATATATATATATATATATATAATGTGTGCATTATGTGGTCGGTTGAGCTGAAAATATGCACACCTATGTTAAAAGTGCTGGCAAGTTTGCCTGACAACTATTTTTTTCCTCAAATGAAAGGCGTGACCTCTAGGACAAAATTCCTCATCTTATAAAATGTGGCCCCAGTAGATCCGAATGAAATCGGGTTATATTAACCAAAATGTGAAAAGGGGTCTAAATGGGGCTTGAAGGGGATTAAAATTTAAAGGAGCAGGTGTTTAGCAATTCTCTGTTACATCAAGCTAAAAAATTTGCGCCAGCCTTTTAATCGTCAATGGGTTGCCGTCCATGATGAAGAAGTTTTGAATGCTTGCCATGGTGAGTCTACTGTCGTGAGAAAGAATCAATTCAAAACTTGGTGTTTAGGGATTTTCTTTTACAGCAAGTTCAAAATTTTACGCCAGCCGTTAAACTGTCAATACGTTGCTGTCCGTCGTTAAGAAATGCCAGCAATGGTGACTCTACTATCCTCGAATTCTATCCCTTCAAACTTTGGTTTCCAATATCTTATTATTTTTATTCAGCTCGCAAGTTCGTCTGTCCCTTTTAAATGTTAGTGTTTTGCTGTCTGCCTTGAAGCAGACCTTTCCGTTGTTACTGCCTGATATTTATGATTGATCTTTCTGAATATTTTATTTCTCAACTTACTCAAGATCTTTTGTTGTTTATAAATGGGAGAGAGATAGATAAAGATAGAGAGTAAGAGAAAGCGAGGGAGAGTCCAAGAGAAAGGAAGAGTAACAGAGTGGGAAAGTGAGAGAGAAAGGAGGGAGAATCATCATCATCATCATCATCGTTTAACGTCCGTTTTCCGTGCTAGCACGGGTTGGACAGTTTGACCGGGGTCAGCTAGTATATATATAAAGCTGAAGTTGTCTGTGTATGGCAGGCTTGGTAGCCTTCAACTAACACAATCTCCTCCGAGACCCTGTGGCGCAAGTTGACCAAAATTGAGAGTATCATAGAAGAAGGCTTGCTCTTCCTTCTGTAGAAGAAAAGACTCAAATCGGACCATGTTAAGACCAAAAATTATTTACATCAAAAAGGTGCTTTTTTCTATGAAAATACCTATTTTTTACGATTCTTTGACTGCTGTATCATCATTTTCCAGTGTATTTCAACCAGAAAATGTTCACTTAAAGAGAATAACAAGCTATATAATGCAAAATTTTTACTTTTCAAAAATTCCAATTCTAAAGGGTTGAAATGAACCTGAGCAACACTGGGCGATACTGCTAGTATATATATATAATATATATATATATATATATATATTCACACACACACACACACACACATATATGCAGAAGTATCCCTTGCTTAATGCAATATTGAAGAACACGGCTTGATCTGATCAATGCAGTTTTAATTACTGTAATTAAATTTATTGAAACCATCCCCAATTTACACTATATATAATTTAATTACTTCAGTTTAAAAATGACATACCAACATGTCAACTGGAGTACGTTCATTCACCCAAGTTGAGGTAACCACATTGCTCGTTAGTGCAAAATATATGTTGAGATTTAAAACGATAAAACTATTCATTAGGTTTATGATGAGTTTTAGTTAAAAAATAAATGATTTATTTTAAATTCCAAATTGCTGTTTTTATTATCTATTTTTAGAATTAATTATAATTAATTCCATTGATTATTTAATTTGATTAATGTGGTTTTGATTTAGTTGGGAGCATCAGAGTGTTAGTTAATCATGTTAAATTAGGGTAGCTATATATATATATATTATATATATATATATATTATATATATATATATATATATATTCACACACACACACACACACACATATATGCAGAAGTATCCCTTGCTTAATGCAATATTGAAGAACACGGCTTGATCTGATCAATGCAGTTTTAATTACTGTAATTAAATTTATTGAAACCATCCCCAATTTACACTATATATATTTAATTACTTCAGTTTAAAAATGACATACCAACATGTCAACTGGAGTACGTTCATTCACCCAAGTTGAGGTAACCACATTGCTCGTTAGTGCAAAATATATGTTGAGATTTAAAACGATAAAACTATTCATTAGGTTTATGATGAGTTTTAGTTAAAAATAAATGATTTATTTTAAATTCCAAATTGCTGTTTTTATTATCTATTTTTAGAATTAATTATAATTAATTCCATTGATTATTTAATTTGATTAATGTGGTTTTGATTTAGTTGGGAGCATCAGAGTGTTAGTTAATCATGTTAAATTAGGGTAGCTATATATATATATATATATATATATATATATATATGTGTGTGTGTGTGTGTGTGTGTGTGTGTGTATACATGTGTGTGTGTGAATGTATGTATATATATATTGTTTGGCATCCTTTCTGTCTCGGGGAGACAATGGAGTTGCGCATTTTTTTTTTTTTTTTTTTCTAGGTCTAGTCCGGCTGTTATATTTTATTTCCTGTTACATTTCTTGCTGTGGCTGTGTAGTCCTATCCTGGAAAAACACTCCCTCTGGCAGGTACTGCAAATGTAGCGAAGATTGTTCCTGGCTGATTGTAGTGCCATGGTCTCTTGTTTATGTCTCTTCCTTTCTTTCCATTTCTCCTCTCTCTTTCTGTCACTCCTCTGTATACCCTCTTTTTCTGTACGTCGCCATTCTCACGGTTGCCGGCGACTGCCTCCCAACCGCTAATGTTGATGTTGCAGGCCTTCATATCCCTTTTGCAAACATCCTTGTAACGCAAGATCGGTCTACCCACAGACCTAGTACCCCTAGCAAGCTCTCCGTAGAGTATGTCCTTGGGGATTCTGCCATCTTTCATACGGCTAACATGCCCAAGCCATCTCATACGTCTTTGTGTGAGGAGTGCAAACATGCTTGGTATTCCTGCTTGCCTGAGGACATCTTTGTTGGGGATATGATTCTGCTATTTGATGTGGAGGATTTTTCGGAGGCAGCGCAGGTGAAAGATGTTTAGGCGACGCTCTTGGCGTGTGTATAGCGTCCAGGTCTCGCTTCCATACAGTAGAGTGCTGAGTACACATGCCTGGTAGATCTTCATTTTTGTAGTCTTGGTCAGCTTATTGTTGTCCCAAGCCCGTTTGGAGAGTTGGGCCATCGCAGCAGCTGCCTTGCCAATGCGTATATTGAGCTCAGCGTCAAGGGATAGGTTGTAGGTGACGGTAGAGCCCAGATAGGTAAACTTCTCCACCTCTTGTAATCTGTGGTCTCCAATATGTATGTTTGGGATGTCCGATGTAGCCTGGCCCATGATGTTGGTCTTCTTAAGGCTGATAGCTAAGCCAAAGTCGTTACATGCTTGCTCAAAACAGTTAATGAGCCTTTGGAGGGCTTCTTCTGTGTGTGTTACCAGAGCGGCATCATCAGCAAATAACATCTCCTTGATCAGGACGTTTCTGATTTTGGTCTTGGCACGCAGGCGCGAGAGATTGAACAGTTTCCCGTCACTTCTACTGTGCAGAAACACTCCATCATCTGATGTCTGAAAGGCATGTGACAGCAAGAGTGAGAAGAAGATGCCAAACAATGTAGGAGCGAGGACACAGCCTTGCTTACCCGTTTTTTATTTGGAAGGCGGCTGATGTTGAACCGTTGTGCTGTATGGTGCCTTGCATGTCATCATGGAAAGACTTGATGATCCTCAGCAGCTTTGGTGGACATCCGATTTTTTGGAGCAGGAGGAAGAGGCCTGTTCTGCTTACCGAGTCAAAAGCCTTTGTTAGATCAATGAAGGCCATATATAATGGCATTTTCTGCTCTCTGGACTTCTCCTGAAGTTGGCGTATGGAGAATATCATATCGATAGTTGATCTGCTTCTTCTAAAGCCACACTGCGATTCCGGATAGATTCGAGAAGCAAGTAGTTGTAGCCTGGCCAGGATAACGCGGGCAAAGGTCTTTCCAACAGTGCTTAGAAGGGATATACCACGGTAATTGTTACAATCACCACGGTCACCTTTGTTTTTGTAGAGCATAATGATGTTGGCATCCCGCATATCCTGAGGGACTGTACCCTCTTCCCAGCACTGACACAGAAGCTCATGAAGGTGCCGAAGCAGGATGGTGTTTTTGCCGGTTTTGATGATCTCTGAGGGGATGCCGTCTTTTCCCGGAGCCTTATTTCTTGCTAGGGAGTCAACAGCCTTGGTGAGCTCTGCTATAGATGGCAGACTGTCAAGTTCGCACATGACTGGCAAGATCTTGACACTCTCGACTGCAGCCTCAGCCACTGTGGTCTCCCGTGAGTAGAGATCCTGGTAGTGCTCCACCCATCTATCCATTTGCTTGCCTTGATCCCTGATGAGATCTCCAGTAGTTGATTTCAGAGGGGCTGACTTGGTTGCGGATGGACCGAGGGCCTTCTTCAAACCAGCATACATCCTGTATGCTGACAGTTTTAAATGATCTCATCGCTAACAACCTATTAGAATTTCGTTAATTCTCCCTAAATTCCGGCTGACCTGTTCGCTGGTCATTTTTATTTTCATTCTGCCACACGATGACGATACGCAAAGCTAAGAATATTTTTGCTCCTTTTTTCTTTTTTCTCCATCTCTACTACGTTAGGACTGACAGTTTTAAATGATCTCATTGCTAACAACCTATTAGAATTTCGTTAATTCTCCCTAAATTCCGGCTGACCTGTTCGCTGGTCATTTTTATTTTCATTCTGCCACACGATGACGATACGCAAAGCTAAGAATATTTTTGCTCCTTTTTTCTTTTTTCTCCATCTCTACTACGTTAGGACTGACAGTTTTAAATGATCTCATCGCTAACAACCTATTAGAATTTCGTTAATTCTCCCTAAATTCCGGCTGACCTGTTCGCTGTGTGCCCGCCCAAACCCACCCCCACCCCCACCACCAATACCGGATATCTCTCTATTCTCTCCCCTTCCCACTTCCCTCCTAGTGATATTGCTGCTTCTACTACAACTGCTGCTGCTGATGATGATGGTGAATATTAGTGGTTGAAATTTAACATAGGGAAAAAAAAAAAAAAAAAAACGTAATAATAATTTAACATTACTTGAAAAGGTAGTGGGTAGCGAACTTCTTCACTACTTCAGGGAGTGACGACCCTGCCTGACACGAGTTCCGGGCTCAGCTGGCTCCGGCTGACAGTACCCGGTATGGGCCCCTATCCAGGGTTACGGAAAGGAGACAACCTTCAATGAAATCCGGAGTGGAGCCCCGAAGGCGGTCTAGTGTTCGATTCGACACTCTTCCGGCAGCTCCTGCAACCAAGCTGGTGCCAAACGTAATGCACTGCACTCCACTGGACTACATCAGCAAGGTCGAGAGAGGAAACCTGGCGATTGGGCTACCCAGGACTTTCTTATCTATAGCCCAGGCCTGCGCAAAACTGGAGAGGACACTTCAGTGCTGCTGTAAAAAGCTGCAGAAACAACACGGGAGGTAACAGTTACGAGTGATAAGTCCATTCAGATTGGCGTAAAATATGGACGCTACGGGTTACCTCTGCCGGTGGGAGGGACTTCCATGTCCTATTGGTTAGCTACTGCCCACCTCAAGCTGGGCAGCCCCCAGTTAATAAGGTGCTGACCCGCCACAAGCCGCCTGTTCCATTGGGTGCTTGGAGCTAAGAGTACGACTCGAAAAGCGGCCTGCAACCTCTGCACCAGGCAAGCAACTAAAATTCAAGAAAACACCAGTTCTGCAGTTGGCAAGCTGGAATGTCAGGACCATGTGTCCTGGAATATCTGACGATCTTCTCAGTATTGAAGACACAAGGAAAACGGCCATCATTGACCGTGAACTAAAGAGGCTCAACATAGATATTGCTGGGCTGCAGGAGACAAGACTTCCTCAAACGGCAGACTCAAAGAGCAGGACTTCACCTTCTTTTGGCAGGGAAGAGATCCAGAAGAACCTCATCAACATGGCGTTGGCTTTGCAGTGAGAAACTCACTACTCTCCTCAATAGAACCACCATCGGGAGGCACTGAGTGTATCCTCTCACTGCGCCTCTCGACTTCTTCTGGCTCAGTACATCTACTCAGCATCTATGCTCCCACTCTCTACAGCTCAGAGGAGACCAAGGACCAGTTCTACAAAGATCTCAACTGTGTCCTAGAAAATATACCAACGACTGAAAATATCTACCTTCTAGGGGATTTTAACGCTCGCGTGGGATCTGACCATGATTCGTGGCCCATTTGTGTTGGACACTTTGGTATTGGCAACATGAATGACAATGGTCAGAGACTACTCGAATTCTGCACATACCACAACCTGTGCATCACAAACACATTCTTCACCAGCAAGCCATCCCACAAGGCATCCTGGAGACATCCAAGATCTCATCACTGGCATCAGCTGGATCTCATCATTACACGGAGATCCTTTCTGAGTTCCACTCTATTGACCCGCAGTTACCACAGTGCGGATTGTGACACAGACCACTCACTAATTAGAAGCAGGGTGAGGATTCTCCCTAAAAAAGTCCATCGCTCCAAGAAAGTGGGCCGACCACGCATCAACACCGCCAGAACCTCGGACCCTACACTGCGAAAATGTTTTGCTGCTTCTATCAAGGTTGCCCTCAGTAGCTGCCCAACCTCCTCTGCTGAAAGTAGGTGGGACTATATCAGGGAAGCCTTGTATACGACATCATTGGATACTTTCGGCATGAGAGAAAGGCAAAACCCAGATTGGTTCAATGCTGGGCTCTCAGAGCTGGAGCCAGTTATCGAAGCAAAGCGTGCAGCTCTGGTGCAATACAAGAGTGACTCTTCTACAAAGTCACTCGAAGAACTCAGAAAGGCACGAAATAAAACCCAACTGACAGCCAGATGCTGTGCAAATAGGTATTGGCAGGAAATCTGTCAGAGTATCCAGTCAGCTGCTGACAGGGGCGACACCCATGGGATGTATATATATATAATATATATATATATTATATATATATATATATATATAATATATATATATATATATATATAATATATATGTATGTATATATATATATATATATGTATATATATATATGTATATATATATATAATATATATATATATATGAAAAGGAACAGAAATTATGTCACCAATTTCGTTAGCTTACAGCTGTTTCCACTATGCTGTACACTTAGCATTGTGTGCTTGTGCATCACCTTATAGCTTCCTCAGAGCTTTTCATCAACATCATCATCATCATCTTTTAATGTCTGCTTTCCATGCTAGCATGGGTTGGACAGTTTGAGGGCTGGCGAGCCAGAAGACTGCACCAGGCCCCTATCTGATCTCGCTGGATGCCCTTCCTAATGCTTTTATTTATTCATTTACTTTTTCAAAGTTCCAATGAAGCTACAAAGTGATGCAGAAATGCTCAGCTCTGCATACACTGCATCCATCTTGTAACAGAAACAACTGTAAGCCAATGAAGTGTATTAAGGAATTCCCACTCCATTGTCATTTATTTAATTTCATATTATATTCTGAAGATGTTAAAGCCACATGGAGGAGATGACAATGGATTGAGTTGCCTGGCAATATGAGGGTCTTCAGAATACATACCCACCTCAATGAAACAGAGATCTGGAGGTGCTGTGAGTCATGTGCTCTCCACTAATATATTAAATTCATCTACCCACTTCTCCCAGTGAACCAAACTCCATCTCATTATGCACTACGCTCTCTCTCTCTCTTGTCCCCCCATCCCCACCAGCTATATCATTGCTATCCTGCTGCTCCCTTTATATCCATGTTTACTTCTAAGGCGGCGAGCTGGCAGAATTGTTAGCACGCCAGGCGAAATGGATAGCCGTATTTCGTCTGCCGTTACGTTCTGAGTTCAAATTTCGCCGAGGTCGACTTTGCCTTTCATCCTTTCAGGGTCGATAAATGAAGCACCAGTTATGCACTGGGGTTGATGTAATCGACTTAACCTGTTTGTCTGTCCTTGTTTGTCCTCTCTGTGTTTAGCTCCTTGTGGGCAATAAAGAAACATATATATATATCCATGTTTACTTCTCACTACATACCTCCTCCCCTTCCCTTTATTTCCTACTCCCCTTTTACAGTCTCACGATCTAGTTATACTCTCACTCTGTCCAGTCCTCTCTACCACTCCCACTTGCATTCACCTCTCTGTGCCCTGAGGGTGCACCCTAGTACATCTTCACTACCATTTTCTCTCTTGCTCTCCTCTAACTGGAGTAGCTATGCCTCTCCTCTACAGCAAAATACCTGTTGGCATCTTTTTGTCAAACTTTAACCTCTCATCACCTGGCACAATTCCCCCTCACTTGTTACTACTCCTTCCTCATGTGAGGGGTCTTTATCTTGTATATTACCCGGTGACCTCACTGGTGCTGGTGCCATATATGAAGCACTTAGTACACTCTGTAAAGTGGATGGTATTAAGAAGGGCATCCAGCTGTACAAACCACGCCAAAGCAGACTGGATTGTCTGGCACAGTCCTCTGGCTAGCCAGCTCCTGTTAAATCATCCAATCCATGCCAGCATAGAAATTAGAAGTTAAATGATGTTGATGATGGTGATGCTCTAAACTTGCTAATATTTCACCTGAAGCATATGTACATTAAGTGCTAACACCAGGTTCCTAGTATTGTGATGTTTAAGTGATATCTTTATATATATATATATATAATGGAACAAAAATGCAATAGAGGACAACAAAACATTCGGACAGATAGGCGACACAAAGGCAGACAGGAGAAGGAACAATTAGAAGGAAAGCCAAAAAAAAAACAGGTCATTCGTCGCCTTCTTTCCTCAGTCAAGTTACCAGAAGTCCTTACTGTTTCGGGCAGTTACTCTTGAGACAGTTCGATCTCGTTGGCCCCGAAAAAGTCTAAGCTAAGAGCATTAGATTTTTTTTGTAAGAAAGCTAGCGAATGTGTGCAGCAACAAAGACAAAAAAACGGAGAACATGGTACACAATTACAAATACAAACAAGAATATAATAACAGGTGTCATCCGATTGTGAATGAATCAAATTGAGCTGGCGTGTATGATATATGTATATCTGTTGAGTGGTTGGTGTTAGAAGGGGCATCCAGCTATAAAAATCCTGCCAAAACAGTTACAGAAGTCTGGTGCAGGCTTCTGTCTGGCCAGCTCTTGTGAAACTAAAAAATACTCCACCAGGTGAGAGATAAATATTATTTAGTAAGCACAATATATGTTTTTAAGTGCTACTATTAGCTTCATGAAATGAAAGCATGCCAGACAGTACTTTTTAACACGTCTGGTGTCTCAGTGCAATCTTCAGGCACATACCCACAATGTAAGAGCAAATAACAGTAAGTTTGAGGCAGGTCTGAAGAAGCGCTATTCTAATGTTTAAGAGAAAATATTATGCAACTTTTTCACATGGTACTGAAACATTTGTAAATAGCCATTAAAGATGTGTTAAGCTCTTTATTTGTTTTCTTATTTGGATTATATTTTACTCTTCACTAGACCCACACATTGGATTTACCAGTGTCATATCTGAATTTTTTCGCTTGTAGAATTTTAATCTTCTTTGAGATTCCAATACAAGAGAGCAGATAGCTTTGAGGTCTACCCAGGTTGAGTGCTACATTGGAAATACTCATATTTTCTAGCCTCTTTGGACCATCATATATATATATATATATATCATCATCATCATCATCATCGTTTAACGTCCGCTTTCCATGCTAGCATGGGTTGGACGGTTCAACTGGGGTCTGGCAAGCCCGAAGGCTGCACCAGGCCAGTCAGATCTGGCAGTGTTTCTACAGCTGGATGCCCTTCCTAACGCCAACCACTCCGAGAGTGTAGTGGCTGATTTTATGTGCCACCGACACAGGTGCCATTTCGTTTTTTGATTTGGTTTGCAAGGTTCTTTATATGAGTTCGTGTGTTGAAGCATATTCTGTTGTGTCTGGGGAGAGTCATTCTCTTTTAGTGCCTTATTACTTAACACACTCACCGGTAAAATTTCCACTTATTTCTTATTTTTATTTTCCTACAATTTTCGTTCCATCTTGCAACCTTTTCAATAGTCTTGACTCGCAATAGGAAAATAAAAATAAGAAATAAGTGGAAATTTTACCGGTGAGTGTGTTAAATAATAAGGCACTAAAAGAGAATTACTCTCCCCAGACGTCACAGTATATATATATATATATATAAACAGTATATATATATATATATATATATATGTGGCCACGTGTGTACCGTTGGCGATTTTCTTCTTCTGTTTTCCCTTCCTTGGATCTTTCCATTTTCTATGTTTCTGACGAAGAGCTCCGCTTGAAATGTTAGATCCTCCTTGTTTCTTTCCTTTCCTGAGCGTCCAATAACACTATACTTGTTCCACGTCCTCGCGTTGTTGTGTTTTCTCTTTGTTCATGTTTGGATTAACTATATATCTCTATATATATATTCTTATATTTTTTCTTTTACTTGTTTCTGTCATTTGACTGTAGCCATGCTGGAGCACTACCTTTAGTCGAGCAAATCAACTCCAGGACTTATTCATTGTAAGCCTAGTACTTATTCTATCAGTCTCTTTTGCTAAGCTGCTAAGTTATGGGAATGTAAACATACCAGCATCGGTTGTCAAGCAATGTTGGGGGAACAAATACAGACACACACTCACCCCCCACCCACACCCACACAGACATGTATATATATATATATATATATCATCATCATCATCATCATCATCATTTAGCGTCCGTTTTCCATGCTAGCATGGGTTGGACGGTTCAACTGGGGTCTGTGAAGCCAGAAGGCTGCATCAGGCCCAGTCTGATCTGGCAGTGTTTCTACGGCTGGATGGCCTTCCTAACGCCAACCACTCCTCGAGTGTAGTGGGTGCACTCGCAGAGTGGTTGGCGTTAGGAAGTGCGTATATATATTATATATATATATATATATATATATATATATATATATGTATATATATATATATATATATATACGACAGGCTTCTTTCAGTTCCGTTTACCAAATTCACTCACAAGGCATTGGTTGGCTCAAGGAGACACTTGCCCAAGGTGCCACGCAGTGGGACTGAACCCAGAACCATGTGGATGGTAAGCAAGCTACTTACCACACAGCCACTTCTGCACCTAATATTTAATATGTAAAAGTATTCAATATTATACTCAATATATAATATCCAATATTTAATATTGAATATAATAATCAATATTCCATGCTAGCATGGAAAGCGGACGTTAAACGATGATGATGAATAATAATGGGTAATAAAACCGGTATATTTGTTGAATTTTATTATCCCTTAAGGAGGTATTTAACCTTTAACCGAACTCTTATATTTATATATATATATATGGAGAATGGACGTTAAACGATGATGATGATATATATATATATATAAAGATATATACGCACATACACACACACACACACACAAACACACCATACATGGTGGTTGTCTACTCCTTATGCAGAGTCTGACCACCACTTGGCATCTGATGTGGCTTTTTAAACCAGACAGTGTATATATATATATATTATATATATATATAGTGAGTTTGTGGCTTGCAGGACAACCTGCTGTGCTTACCTTGGATCGTAGGGTGACCTGCTGTGCTTGAGGAGACCTATTGAGTCAAGTACATCAACATCAAAATAAAAATCAAATGGAAATTGTAGTTGTGATACCCATGCTGGTGGCACGTAAAAAGCACCATCCAAATGTGGCCAATGCCAGCGACGCCTTGACTGGCATCCATGCGGGTGGCACGTAAAAAGCACCATCTGATTGTGATTGTTGCCAGCATCCTCTAGCCCCTGTGCCAGTGGCACGTAAAAAGCATCCACTACACTGATGTAGTGGTTGGCATTAGGAAGGGCATCCAGCTGTAGAAACACTGCCAGATAAGATTGGAGCCTGGTGTAGCCTCCTGGCATCCCAGACACCGGTCGAACTGTCCAACCCATGCTAGCATGGAAAACGGACGTTAAACGATGATGATGATGATGATATGTATATCAAAGCCTTGTGAGTGGATTTGGTAGACGGAAACTGAAAGAAGCCCGTCGTATATATATATATATATATATATATATATATATATATATATATATATATATATATTATATATATATATATATATATATATGTATGTATGTATATGTTTGTGTCTGTGTTTGTCCCCCTAGCATTGCTTGACAACCGATGCTGGTGTGTTTACGTCCCCGTCACTTAGCGGCTCGGCAAAAGAGATCGATAGAATAAGTACAAGGCTTACAAAGAATAAGTCCTGGGGTCGATTTGCTCGACTAAAGGCGGTGCTCCAGCATGGCCACAGTCAAATGACTGAAACAAGTAAAAGATAAAAGATAAAAGATACAAATTCGGGAAACAGGTTTTTTTATGCATGTTTCATTAAATACATGACTGTGTTCCAGTACTATCTTTGTTATTCCATATTCTTCATATTTTTATATCAGTCTCTTACAGTAAGTTTGGAACAATAAAGTTCTTGAATCCACATTCAATATTTCCAAACCTTAAGGCAGTGAGCAGGCAGAATCGGTAACATACTGGGCAAAACACTTCGCAGCATTTCTTCCATTTTTATGTTTTGAGTTCAAATTCCACTGAGGTTGATTTTGCCTTTCATCCTTTCAGGGTTGATAAAATAAGTTCCAGTGAAACACTGGGGTCAACGCAATTGACTCACCTCACTCCCTGAAATTGCTGGACTTGTGCCAAAATTTGAAACCTATATTTCCAGATCTTCACAATTTCCTTTTCAAGGTTTAACCCATAAAGTGCTGGAATTTGCACTCACACAGCATGGACTGCTTAGGACATTTTATGAAAATGTTGTTACCAACGTCATCTTACTGGCACCTGTGCCAGTGGCATGTGTAAAAAGATTCAAGCGAGGTCATTGCCAGTACCGCCTGACTGGCCCCTGTGCCGGTGGCACATAAAAAGCACCCACTACACTCTTGGAGTGGTTGGCGTTAAGAAGGGCACCCAGCTGTAGAAACTCTGCCAGATCAAGATTGGAGCCTGCTGCAGCCATCTGGTTTGCCAGCCCTCAGTCAAAATCGTCCAACCCATGCTAGCATGGAAAGCAGATGTTAAACGATGATAATGATGAGACTACCATGCACACATAAAAAACAAAAAAATAGTTAAAATATCTTCTTAGTATATTAATGGTGGCAAGTTTTACATCATCTGAAAAGTCATTAGTTGAACTATTAGTCCTCTTGCATTCTGAGGGGTATTGGAGAGTTTGAATGACATTAGACCCCAACAAACGCCCATAAATTAAATGCATCCATCTGGGCCATGATTGGGGCCTGTCAATCTGTGCTTGACGGCCATGATCATGGCCTGTCGTGCATTATGTGTTAAAGTAGATTGATTGTCTGCATTAATTTTGATATAGTGGTTGAATTAAAGAGGTTATGCTGGGTTATTGCTTTTCTAAAGGAGCTGCTCAAGAGCAGGCTTTTCTTAAATGAAGATAAAGGATACATTATCATCCTCATCGTCTTGGGTAAACATCTTTTACCAAATCTTTGAGCTGAACAAAGCCATGTAACTGGATTTAGGCCGAAAAATCACCCCCTCTCTCTTTCTCCCCCCACCCCCCACATATGCGCACACAAACAAATCGCTACAATATTTTACTGGTGCTTCTTTACGTTCTGAGTTCAAATTCCGCCGAGGTCGACTTTGCCTTTCATCTTTTCGAGGACGATAAATTAAGTACTGGTTGCGTACTGGGGTCAATTTAATCAACTGGCCCCCTCCCCCAAAATTTCTTGTGCCTAGATTAGAAAAGAATATTTTGCTGGTGCTTCCTCAATACAATGAATTAAAAGAAATATCGATTATATTTGACAATATTTGAAAAATTAGGCATTGAATTATATATTTTAAAGCAAATAATTCCACACTTTACTATTAAGCAAACCCTCAGACACTTTAAATGCTGGTATTCGTTCGTTAGAATAACCAAGTTAAATGTTTAAATATTAACTTATTTGACACAAATTATTTTATGAAACTTTTTTTCTTTTCAGATTGTAGATAAATGAACAACGCAGAAAATTTAAGTTGGTTTAAAAGTTCTTGAATTTAATGATAATTGAATAAAACCCGAAACAATAAACGCTTAATTTACGAATTATTATTTTGAAATAATTAAGGTATTTCTGTGGAAAAACACGAAAAATATTAAATATATTATTTTCGTTCACGGCGATTAACATTTACTCCGTAATTATTAAGTGACTTCCGGTATAACCGGTGCTCTGGGAAGTGAACACTTGTCCGTGAGTTGGGATTTATTTTTTGAAACATGTTTATTTGGTTTATTTACTCTTTCTATCATAAATAACCAATATTTGGCATATATGTGAAAAACTGTTTATAAATATAAATGTTATAATAGATCCGATTTATTAAAAATGCAAGTTAAAAGATCGATTCGACCGGCTTCTTTGAGTGAATGTCTTGTCATGTTTGGCAAAACCTTCGATCACATTTTCATTTTACATCATCATCTCATCGCATTCTTTTTAATTAAAATCTATTTTAGAACCTTGAATATTTGGGAAACTTCAGAGAGATTTTGTTGCCGAGAATTAGAAATACGCTAAAATTTGTTGTATTTAAAAAAATAATTATTTAGAACAATTATCACGTCAGAACATTCCTTTGAGTTGTTGAAGGGTTAAAATTATATGATATTGAAAGGACATATATGTATAATTATTTGTAAACATTTATATAAACAGCCCAAGTTTATAAAAACGATATCTATCTATCTGTCTATACGTTTATGCATGTATGTATAACATTTAACAACTTAATTAAGAAGTAACAAAAATTAATTCATTTTTTAATTAAACCCAGATGGTATCATTACATCTGAGCACTAAGGGAAGCACGTTTTGTTCATGGCCCTCGTTTACTCTAATTTTAGGGCTTTGAAGGTCTGGTAAGTTGTTACACTGTGCCTATTGTAATATTCATCAGCCACATTGTTCCATGGGTTGGACGGTTTGACAGGATCCAATGAAGTCAAGGGTTGCATCATACTCTACTGCCTACTTTGGCTTTGTTTCTATGACTGGATGTCTTTTCTAACACCAATCACTCAACAGCATGCACTGGGTGCTGTTTTGGTGTCTCCAGCATTAGTGAGGTCACCATACAGCTTGCAAGACAATGAACCCCGAGAGAGGCAGCTTTATGCTAGGAAACGAGGGTTCAGGTATGATAGAAGGGGCTAGCTGGCAGAAACGTTAGCACGCCGGGCAAAATGCTTAGCGGTATTTCGTCTGCCGCTACGTTCTAAGTTCAAATTCCGCCGAGGTCGACTTTGCTTTTCATCCTTTCGGGGTCGATAAATTAAGTACCAGTTATGCACTGGGGTCGACTAAATCACCTTAATCCATTTGTCCTCTTTGTGTTTAGCCCCTTGTGGGTAGTAAAGAAATAGGTATTTCATCTGCTGTTATGTTCTGAGTTGAAGTTCCGCCGAGGTTGACTTTACCTTTCATCCTTTCGGAGTTGATAAATTAAGTACCAGTTACACACTGGGGTCATTGTAATTAACTTAATCCCTTTGTCTGTCCTTGTTTGTCCCCTCTATGTGTAGCCCCTTGTGGGCAGTAAAGAATTAAGAAGGGGTTAGAATAGAAATGATTTCTTCTTGTGGAGGAGCTACATGGTAACTTACATTTTAGAAGAGAGGGAAGGGTCATGATTGGTGTGGGGTGGGAAAGAAATAAAAATAGCAATGACAAAGCATCTTTGTGGACCTTTATTATATAAAATAAATTGAGGCTACTTTCACTGAGGATTAAACAGCCTTGAGATTTAGCTATTGGGATTTAACCTTTTAGTGCTCGGATTACTGTCAAATCATCATCATCATCATTTAATGTCCGTTGCCCATGCTGGCATGGGTTGGACTGTTTGACCAGGGCTGGAAGGCTGCACCAGACTCCAGTGTGATTTGGCATGGTTTTCTATGGATGTATGCCCTTCCTAATGCCAACGACTCTGAGAGTCGTTGGGTGCTTTTACGTGCCACTGGTTCAGGTGCCATTCGCGTGACACTGATATCTGCCACAGCTGCGATTTGCTTGGCATGATGGATCTTCTTCTCAAACTCAACATAATGCCAAAGGTCTTGGTCATTGCCTCCGTGAAGGCCCATGTTTTTAATTACCCATGCAGTATTATCTTGTTTTGAGATTTCAAATATGTGATTGTTTGCATTGTAGAGTAGGTGTGAGAGGCCAGATCTGGCTGTTGGGAACATAAAACAAGAATATTTTGGGAGGATATGGCTGGTTTAAATTCTAAAGGGTTAAAACCAAATTGGTAACTTTTCATGCTAGCTTCTTTCTCTTTTTTCATTTCAGTCTATCAATGTGTTTCCACAATGTCCCTGTATGATGGAATTGACAACAAAGAAGGTGGAGATACTGCTGCAGACGTTGTCTGTAAGTTGATTATTATTATCATTATTATTATTATTGTTATTATTATTATTATTATTATAGACATCGCACAGTATACAATATCGTGGGGTTGTTGGTTGAAGATATTGTGTCTACTGGGGGTTTGCACTGTTTGTCAAGTCACAACAAGGACCTCAGACAGACAGTGCTTTATGTAATATGCTTGCAGTTCCAAGTAATGCCAACTTTTGCAGTACATCTAGATTGTAGGGTATTTCTAAGGTCTTCAGATGTTTTTTCAGATTGGGTGGTATTGAACCCAATGCTCCGATGACAATAGGGATAACCTTTATGTTTGACTCGCGTAGCTGCAACATCTTAGCGATCTCAATTCTCAGGTCTCCATATTTATCAACATTTTCTCTTTCTTTCATGATAATATGTTTATCTCTTTGCACTGCTATGTCGATATTATTATTATTTTATGTTTGACTTTTGCTTTACATTTGTACAAGTTGGTTCCAAGTCTCACCCAGAGACCTCAAGAGACAACAAGTTGGAAGTTCATGTTGGTGTTATGCCTAGGGTGCCATATATTTGGTTTTGTACATAGTGTTGTTCTAGGGAATGTTCAAGAAACCATAAGAAAATTATGTTTGTTTTAAAACTTGAGATTACATAGAAAGTATTTTGCGTAGGATATCAGCAGTTCCCATGAGCACTATCTTTTGAATTTCTGCCATTTATTATTATTATTATTATTATTATTATTGAGTGAGAGAGCAGTGCGTGCCATCAAAGTGACACTGGGGTAAAATATACGAAGCCCAGTATACCCATCATGACTACCCGTCTGATAAGGGTACACCAGGCACATGCATTACAACCATATGTGCACGACATGGTGATCTCATATCAAGATAAATAGCACATGACCTTGCAAGTGGGGCCCAATTAGAATTTTTATCTGGTCAAGTAACCCATCCCGCTCAAAAGGTCCCTGAATAAGGGTTGTTTAAGGATGTTGAATGAATCACTCATTTTTCCAGAGGTGAATTATTCAAACCCCAAAGAATCCTTCTCAACACATGTCTATGATGCTCCCCCACTACTTCTGCTCGTGATCAGAGATGCAGATATCGTCAGCCACTAAGGGACATGCTCAACTGGTTATGGTCAAACAACTGACAAGCAAAACTGTGGTATTGAGCAGAATATTTGCTGTAACCCATCTTTTATACCAAGACAAATCAATGTACATGATTATTATTATTATTATTATTGGTTCCTTAATGGTGGTGCATGACATGTCTTAGATTTCTTAAACAAGTTTGTTGTGATGGTGGCTTGGTTGGTGCAGTGTGGAGCTAATAAATGAAGATATATTTGGCTGCATGAATAATAATTGAAGTATACTCGTGAATATTTAACTGAAATATTTATTGCCTGACATAAAGATATTAAGTGTTAGCTATTTACAATGAACAACATAAATGTTTACTGACTGAGAGACAGAGAGGCAGACTGCTCTAAAATTATAGATAACTTTCTATGTTACAAGATGCGGTTGGTCCAAAAATATACGACATCAACTGTACAAATGTCTGTGGTGACAATGATTCTTGGCTGTCTGTGCAAATGTCTAGAACCGTCAGTGTGGAAAGAATGGTGGTGCATGTCACTCAGTCACATTCTGTGATTAATTAAAAGACAAAATGGTCTTTTAAAGGGTGAAAGAAGAACATTTGAGAAAACCAAATCATTCCACAGCCTGATGCTGATTAGTCAATTAACAGACTGATCATGGATGATTCCAGTGCTGCCTGACTGGCACCCGTTCCGGTGACACATGAAAAGTACTATTCAAGCATGGTCGATACCAGTGTTGCCTGACTGGCGCCTAAAGCACCATTCGAGTGTGGTTGATACCAGTGCTGCCTGGCTAGCCCCAAAGCACAATCCGAGTGTGGTCGAGGCCAGTGCTGCCTGACTGGCCCTCGTGCTGGTGGCACGTAAAAAGCACCCACTACACTCCCAGAGTGGTTGGCATTAGGAAGGGCATCCAGCTTTAGAAACTTTGCCAGATCGGATTGGAGCCTGGTGCAGCCATCTGGTTTGCAAGTCCTCAGTCAAACCATCCAACCCATGCCAGCATGGAAAGCAAATATTAATTGATGATGATGATGTGAAACTATAGTGGTTCACTTGTGGTGTCTGACCAATTATCTAGCAGTTGAGTTTTCAAATCCCTGCTACAAGTTATTGCAGTAATTCAAATTTATATCATTATGCTAGTTCAGACATGATTGGGTGACTAAGTTCACTTCACAGTCATGTGACTTTGAGTTTGATCTCACAGTATGGCGTCATGGGTAAATGGTTTCTGCTATAAGTCTTGTCTTGACTGATGCTTTGTGAGTGAAATTGGAAGATGGAAGCTTTTTGAAAGCCCATCATGTATGTATGTATGTGTGTGTATGGGTTGATAATTGCAATACACAAAACTCTATGTTCACGAGTTACTTATGTAACTTTACAACTAAAAGAATGTATATGAATACTTCATCATCATTTAACATCCATTTTCCATGCTGGCATGGGTTGATTACACACATATATATATATACAGGCGTGTCTGTGTGGTAGGAAGCTTGCCTGCCAACCATATGGTTCCATATGGTTATTTAGTACTTTATTTAGTTTTAGGTAAATGTTTTATCGTATCTTTAATTTTTTTCTATATGGTGTGATTTAAGTATATCATTGTTGAATTGCTTCATGCTGGTTCTTCTCTAATTTATATACATGTATTATATATATATATGTGTATTTGTGTGACTGTGTTTGTCCCCTCCCACCATCACTTGACAACTGATGTTGAGATATTTACGTAACAAGGGATAAGCCCTGCTTTCCTGAGAATTACTGGGTACAGTCTATATATATATATTTTATCAATATATATATATATATATATATATATATATATATTATATATATATATATATATATATATATATATATATATATATATACTGCACCCAGTAATATATATAGACTGTACCCAGTATATATATATATATATATATATATATATATATATATACACTGTACCCAGTAATTCTCAGGAAAGCAGGACTTATCCCTTGGTTACGTAAATATCCCAACATCGGTTGTCAAGTGATGGTGGGGGTGGGGGGACAAACACAGTCACATATATATATATATAGATACTGGCTGATATAGATATATATATGGGAGTGGCTTAATAGGTGCGGGAGTGGCTGTGTGGTAAGAAGCTTGCTTCCCAACCAAATGGTTTTGGATTCAGTCCAACTGTGTGACACCTTGGGTAGGTGTGTTCTGTTATAGTCTTGTGCTGATGAAAGCCTTGTGAGTAGATTTGGTAAACAGAAACTGAAAGAAGCCCGTCATATATATATATGTATTTGTGCGTTTGTGTTTGTTCTCTCACTATATCACTTGACAACTGATGCTGGTGTGTTTACATCTCTGTAAATTAGCAGTTTGGCAAAAGAGACTGATGAAATAAGTACTAAGCTTACAAAGTATAAGTTGTCGGGTTGATTTGTTTGACTAAAGGCGGTGCTCCAGCATGGCTGCAGTAAAATGACTGAAACAAATAAAAGAATATAAATATATATATATAGTTCGCTAGCCACTACACATTCTTTATTTTCTCTCCTTGTTTCTTTCTGTGTTCCTTTCTGTGGAAGAGCATAGGCTCGAAACATTAAAGACTTTTTCACTTCCTGAGCATTATACTAATATTTGTTGTCTACACCACCTGTCTTTGTCTTTTGTTTTTTTGTGAATTCTCCCTATATATATATATATATATATATATATCTGTAAATGTAATATGTGACGATTATTCGGTAGCCAAGTTAAAACTCTGAGTTTCGGATGCTCAGGTGGAAATTCACGCCACCATCTCTTCAGTTATCCGGCCATCAGAAAAAGTTTTATCTTGGCTACCGAATAATTGTCACATATTACATTTACAGATAAATTCCTCTATTTACATAATATTGAGGTCTCTTTCTTTCATTTGTTATCTTACCGTTTTTATCAATATATATATATATGTAAGTGATATATCTTCCTCTTGTGTTTTTGCAGCTGGTTGGTCTTCTGCCTACAAATTATTACATTCTCAGTTACAAGCTAAGAAAGTAGCCTCTCTTCAAAACAAGGTTTGTATTATGATTATTATAAACATTTCTGTTTGGGTCACCCCTATACTTCTTGGTTCATCATCATCATCATCATCATCATCATCATCATTGTCACCATCGTTTTATGTCTGTTAGATAACTAGTTTTGTCTTTATTAGTTACTTACTCACCCTTGAAGGTGGCCACTATGTGGTTGATTGATTTACAAGAAATAGCAGTCAAATCTGTTCCAGATCACATCTTAACTGTCTTGGAAAAACAAAGGGTACATTAGATAATGTAGTTCTAGATGTCCCTGAAAAGTTGTGGTGGTCATGGTTGGAATGCCTTTGAACATATGCCTGCTCACTGAAAAATATGGCTAAGTTATTGGTTTAATACATAGGTGAATGTATGGCTATATGGTTAAGAAGTTTGCTTCCCAACCACATGGTCCTGGGTTTAGTCCTACTGCATCGAACCTTGGACAAGTGTCTTCTACTATAGCCTTGTGAATGGATTTGGCAGATGGAAGGAAACTGAAAGAAGCCTCTCGTGTATGTTTGTGAATGTTTGTGTCTCCTTGTCTTGACATTGTATGGTAGTTGTAAATGATTGTGATTGTCATACACGCTGTGCCTTTCATATTCAATATTGTGTCTAGAAATGTCTGGCCCTGAGGAAGTAGTTACTTTGATTGGAAACAGGTGAGGGTTAGGAACAGGAAAAGCATTCAGGTAACTATCTCAATAAACTCCTTCCAACATATGCAAGGATGGGAAAGTATGTATGAGTGTGTGTGTGCGTGTTCTAATATTAGGCTTACCAACCAATTGGTTCCAGGTTCAGCCCCACTGCGTGGCACCTTGGGCAAGTGTCTTCTACTATAGCCTTGGGCCGACTAAAGCCTTGTGAGTGGATTTGGTAGACGGAAACTGAAAGAAGCCTGTCATATATATGTATATATATATATATATATGTATGTGTGTCTGTATTTGTCCTCCTAACATCACTTGACAACTGATGCTGGTGTGGTTACGTCCCTGTAACTTAGCAGTTCGGCAAAAGAGACTGATAGAGTAAGTACTAGGTTTACAAAGAATAAGTCCTGGGGTCGATTTGCTTGACTAAAGGCAGTGCTCCAGCATGGCCACAGTCAAATCACTAAAACAAGTAAAAGAGTAAATATTGAAAGAAAATATTGAGATTTAAAAAGGAATCCAAGTTAGTTTCCATTTCATGTTTGTTGGATATTTCATCTTATGTTCCTTTTTTTTCCCCAAGTTATTGCTATTTTTCTGTTCATAATTATATTATTGTTTACAGCGACAGAAACAGACACCGACTATGGCACCTGTTGTGGACCTAAAAAGACACGCTGACCTTACTGATCAACCTCTACATTTTAACCAACAGACTGGTCGCGTAAGTATTACATCATCGTTTAACATCCGTTTTCCATGCTATCATGGGTTGGACGGTTCGACCGGGGTCTGGGAAGCCCGAAGGCTGCACCAGGCTCCAGTCTGATCTGGCTGTGTTTCTACAGCTGAATCCCCTTCATAACGCCAACCACTCCATGAATGTAGTGGGTGCTTTTTACATGCCACTGGCACAGGCCAGAGGAAGCTGGCTATGTCCACGATCAGTTGGTGCTTTTTATGTGCCACCGGCACGGACGCCAGTCAAGGTGGCACTGGCATCAGCCACGTTTGGATGGTGAATGTATGGCTGTGTGGTATCACAACTACAATTTCCATTTGATTTTTATTTTGATGTTGATATGCTTGACTCAATAGGTCTCCTCAAGCACAGCAGGTCACCCTACGATCCAAGATAAGCACAGCAGGCTGTCCTGCGAGCCATGAACTCACTTAAAACTGATGAAGAAACACTGGGCTCCCCCAATGATGGTGCACCAATTAAATGTGCAGCTTTTCATGTCCCCCTAATTAATTTATTCTTCTTTGTTAATGATGTTAATAAGCAAAGGAATCCTAACGCCTCAAATTGTTCTATCATTATCCTGTCTACCTATCTTGACTGCGCCAAATTCAATCCTGCTTCTACACACACATACATACACACACACACACACAGACAGAGTGAGAGAGAGAGACAGAGTTACAATGACTGTGGCCTATCTTACTCATAGAAGTCTTACTGCTGCTTGCTTTGTGCATCATTATTTAATTCCTTGTTTAAGGAGTAGACAACCACCATATATATATATATATATATATATATATATATACACACACACACATATATATAAATTGGCCTGCCTGCCTGCCTAGCTAGCAGGGTGATATTATTTGAAGGCTGGAACAAGTTAAGGAAGTGCATTGTAATCAGTGGTGTATAACAGCATCCGATAGTCTGGTCGATATTGTGATGTGTCCCCCACCACTGCTTGACAACCGATGTTGGTGTGTTTATATCTCTGTAACTTAGCAGTTCGGCTAAAGACATTAACCCTTTCGTTACCAACCCGGCTGAAACCGGCTCTGGCTCTGAGTACAAATGTCTTATTTTCATAAGTTTTGAATTAAAATCTTCCACCAAACCTTAGTCACAATTTATGTTCCTAACACTAGCTTAATGATAACTAAGTTACTTTACTAAATTATTTGTTATATTTAAGGTAATTTAAAGAAACACAGCACATCTCAAAATAAATACAGTAACAAAAGGGTTAATAGAATAAGTACTGGGCTTAAATAAAAGAAGTACAGGGGTCAATTTGTTTGACTAATAATTCTTCAAGGCAGTGCTCCAGTATGGCCGCAGACCAAGTAATAAAAGATAAAATAGCTATAATTTTCGTATTGCAAAGATTATTGGTTTGTCTGTGATGGGGGAATTAAAGTGATGTATTTCATTTCATTTTCTTTTCAGTTAGAACGAGGCCCTCCTGCTTCCTTGGGGAGCTCACCGTTTATAGCATCAGAACCTGTTCCATCACTAACAGGGGTCACAGACGAGTATGATCCTTTAAGACCCAACGAATATGAAGAAATTGTGAAAAAGAGAAGGGAACAGAGACAGAAGGAGCGTGAGGAAGAAAAAATAAAGAAAGATAAAGACCGTGATGAAAGGTATGTGTCTATATATGGGCATGTGTATATTTATGTGTATGTATGTGTGTGTGCTCACCACCTTTCAATAATAAATATTTTTTTCTGCTGTAGGCACAAGGCCTAAAATTTTTGGGGAAGGGAGCCAGTCGATTAGATTGACCCCAGTATGCAACTGGTACTTAATTTATTGATCCTGAAAGGACGAAAGGCAAAGTCGATCTTGGTGCAATTTGAACTCAGAACGTAAAGACAGATGAAATACCACTAAGCATTTTGCCCGGCCCTGTCATGTAAGGGAGATCAGCTGGACAATGCAGTTTTTAGTTTGTTACACATTCATCGTTAATTGAGTACCCTTCATTTTAATGCCACCGTGAAATTGTGTTTATTGCCAGTGGCATGTAAAAGCACTCACTACACTCTCAGAGTGGTTGGCAATAGGAAGGGCATCTGGCTGTAGAAACCCTGTCAGATCAGATTGGAGCCTAGTGCAGCCATCTGGTTTGCCAGTCCTTAGTCAAAACATCCAACCCATGCTAGCATGGAAAACAGACATTAAACGATGATGATGATGAACTATCCAAAGTGCTGGTTATGTCCCATTGTGTGATACCTTGAGCAAGTGTTTTCAATTCTAAACCTGGGCCAAAGCTCTGTGAGTGAAATTAGAAGATGGAAACGCAAAGTAGCCCGTTGTATGCATGTGTGTGTGTGTGTGTGGTGTTTATAAATACTTATGGATCTCTTTCAATAATGATTACAGTGTTACTTTGCCAAGCCGAGGAACACCAACCTGGCCAGAACCTCCACCACCACCTCCGCCTCCTATTGTTAACACACCAGAACCAACCAGTGAAATGGAGCGGGGAAGGAGACGAGAGGAGGAGAACGAGGAAGAAGAGGAATATGAAAAACCCAAACGTCGTAAGTTGCCTTTATTTAAATATAAAAAAACAGAAGCCATTTTATTTACACGGCACTCTGTCTTTTCATCATCACTGCCCCACCCTCCAACACCACCACCACCACCATTGTCATCATCATCATCATCATTGCTAGCATTGACCATTTTCATCATTGTTATTCTCATCATCTTCATCATATCTCCAGTAGCACCTTGATGATGATGATGAGATCATGGCTGTCTCATTAAGAAGTTCGTTTCACAACTATGTTGTTTTGGGTTCAATCCTAATGCTCAGAAACGGAGGATTTTGGAGGATTCTTTTGCACTGATGATGCTCCTAGCTTTGATACTGAAGAGTACTGATGTTAACGGGCTGGAACATGTTTCTTTATTACCAGCTTCTCACTTGCCACCACCACCACCACCACCATCATCACACTGCCACTGCTCTCATCACCCTCTCCTCCTATTACTGCTGTCATCTTCACCCCTCCACCTCTACTGTCATTATTGTTACTTCTACCACCACCACCACCACCACCTTTATGATCATCACTTTTCTTTTCCTTGTCTGTGCCTTGTTCTCATAATCTTGCTTTTAAAATCTCACCATTTTTAGATCTAGTCTGATATTTTGATACCAACCTGGTTCTACGATACAAACTTCCTCTTTTAAAATGATCCAAATTCAAACTTTTCCATTAAAATTCCTAATTAATTTATATTCCAAACCTCAACTTAATAATGGTACAAATTATTTTGCTAAATTCTTCATTATTTAAATAATTAAATTTTAACAACATCAGTATTTTACAAAAGAAATATGGTAAGACAATGGTTGATTAATTATATAAAAAAAAGAAGTCACTGGATAGGCTTTAATTGAATATTTTTCTGTGTAAAAATTTATGTATTTAAAGTATGGTATTTACTTGTGTATAAGTTGCACCTTTAATTATTCCAATATTCATGGTGCTCTGTCAGTTATGACAATGAGGGTTCCAGTTGATCCGATCAATAGAACAGCCTGCTTGTGAAATTAACATGCAAGTGGCTGAGCAATCCACAAACACGAGTACCCTTGACATTGTTCTCGGGGAGATTCAGCATGACACAGAGTGTGACAAGGCTGCCCCCTTTGAAATACAGGTACAACAGAAACAAGAAGAGGGAGTGAGAGAAAGTTGTGGTGAAAGATTACAGCAGGGTTCACCACCACCCCCTGCTGGAATCTCGTGGAGCTTTTAGGTGTTTTCGTTCAATAAGCACTCACAACACCTGGTCTGGGAATCGAAACCTCAATCCTACGACCACGAGTTTGCTGCTCTAACCACTGGGCCATTGCACCTCCACTATTCCAATATACTCAATGGTGCAATTAAAAAAATTATAAGGAAATTTAAAACCCTAAAGATCATCATTGTCATTGTTTAACGTCTGTTTTCCATGCTGGCATGAGTTGGACAGGTACAGGCATCAGCCATATTCGGACGGTGCTTTTTACTTGCCACCAACACGGGAGCCAATGCTTAGTTATTTCACATAGATATTCAATGGGGGATCTCAAAATTTCTCGCTCTTCATACATTCAAACTCGCCCTGTATATCAGTTACAGCACTGTCTTCCCAACGAAAACAAATTATACAATAATGCAATGTATACACGAGTAAATGCAATCGGTTAGTGTTGTTTGACATTTGTTTATGGAATGAAAGATGTTGAGGTGTTGTACATGATTTCTAAATTGCTACTATTTCTGTTAATACAACATGTTATATGTATTTTCTTGTTTGTCTTTATAACCAGCTGCCTCTGGAGTGGCCATACCTCCACCCATATCCCTTATTGAAGAAGACACAGTAGCTAATCCAGAAGGTGAGTGACCAAAATATTTTGTTCTGTTTTACAATGAGGTTTACTAGTTGTTGTTAGTGTTGTTGTTTAGACCTGAGCAAGCCTATGATCAGAGCTATTCCAGCCATGCCCATCCTGTTTTTTTTTAATTTCAAGGATTACATTGTTTCAGTGTATCTTATAGACAGGATGTTAGGATGTGTTTTGAGAGGCTTTTGGCTTCTATTTCTAGTAGCCTGAGTGGCTGCATATATATGTTCTTTCTCTGACTCCTCTTCAAGTATTCAATCTGTTACTGCCACGTTATATATATGTGTGTGTGTGTCAGAGTATAAATATATGTATGTGTGTGTGTATACTCTTTTACTTGTTTCAGTCATTTGACTGTGGCCATGCTGGTGCACCGCCTTTAGCCAAGCAAATTGACCCCAGGACTTATTCTTTGTAATCCTAGTACTTATTCTATCAGTCTCTTTTGCTGAACCGCTAAGTCACGGGGATGTAAACACACTAGCATTGGTTGTCAAGCGCTGTTGGGGGGACAAACACACACACACACACACATATATATACATATACATATATATGACGGGCTTCTTTCAGTTTCCGTCTACCAAATCCCCTCACAAGGCTTTGGTTGGCCCGAGTCTATAGTAGAAGACACTTGCCCAATGTGCCACACAGTGGGACTGAACCTTGAACCATGTGGTTTGTAAGCAAGCTACTTACCACACAGCGACTCCTGTACCTGCTTACCATACAGCCACTCCTGCGTGTATGAATCATTGTCACTGTTTAACGTGTGCCTTCCATGCTGGCGTGGGTGGGGCGGTTTGACTGGAGCCAGCCAGGCAGAAGCCTGCACCAGACTTCTGTGACTGTTTTGGCAAGATTCTTACAGCTGGATACCCTTCGTAACCCCATCCACCCAGCAGAGTGGACTTAGTGATTTTTACGTGACACAAGCACAGGCGAAGTCAGTTTTGGCAAGGTTTTTATGACTGGTTGCCCTTCTTAACACCAACCACTTTACAGTGTGGACTGGGTGCTTTTTAAGTGGCACCTGCACTGACAGTGTCACCAAGTACCTTGCAAGACAAAAAGGGGGCATTGGAGGAGGTGATCTTGTGTCAGATGATGAAAGGTTATAGTGAGACAGAAAGAGAGAAACAGGTTTCTTGGAGGTTCAAGGTTACCTGGCCAGAGAGAGAGAGAGAGAGATCAAGGATGAATATGAATGTGTGTGTGTATTTCTTATTTGTGTTTGCTCTAGTGACATAACTGCCCCTGCATGCATTAAGTACTTTTTTTGTACTTGTGTACCCAGATGTGAGTGCATGTATGTCTGTGTCCCCTCGTTCTGACACTGCTTGATAGTCGTAAATGAGTGTCACTGTCATACAAGCAGTGTCATTCATTTTCCATCTTCTGTAACAAAAAAAAAACTACATGCCTGGCTATGGAGAAATATTAGTTTTAAATTTTGGCACAAGGCCAGCAATTTCAGGCAAGGGTACTAAGTCAATTACATCGAGCCCCACCCAATGCTCAACTGGTACTTAATTTATCGACCCTGAAAAAGTGAAAGGGGAAGTTGACCTCAATGGAATTTGAACTCGGAACATAAAGACAAATGAAATGCCTCTAAGCATTTTGCTCAGCGTGCTGACGATTCTGCAGAATCGGCAGCCCTGGGCTGCTGTGGGGAAATATTACCTCAGCTGGAAACAGATGAAGATCGGTAGCAAAAAGAGCATGAAGCTGTAGAAAATCTGCCTCAGCAAATTCCGTGTGACCCATGGAAAAGTGGACATTGAATGATTATGCTGTGTGCATGTATTGACACCTATGTGTGTGTGTGTTTATCATCATGTTCCAGCATTGTTTTAATATCTACATTCCCATGCTGGTGTGGGCCAGAATGGGATACATTGAGGCAAATATTTCTGCTGCTGGAAATATTTCCTTATGGCCAGACATGTTTTCATGGAAGATTGGAAATAATGGATACCACTTGTGCAACAGCAATATTCATTTACAATTATCATGTGATGTGATGTCAAAACAAGTGACAGAAACATACACCTCCATGCACACATGCACCCCCACACACATGCATACACATCATCATCGTTTAATGTTGGATGGTTTGACAGAGTACTCGTAAGCCGGGAGGCTGCACCTGGCTCCAATTTGATTTGGCAAGGTTCCTACAGCTGGATGCCCTTCCTAATGCCAAATCACTCCAAGAGTGTAGTGGGTGCTTTTTACGTGCCACCAGCATGGGAGCCAGTCAGGCGGCACTGGCATCGACCATGCTCAAATGGTGCTTTTTACGTTCCACCGACCAGGAGCCAGTCAGGGGGCACTGGCAATGACCATGCTCAAATGGTGCTTTTTATGTGCCACCTGCTCAGGAGCCAGTCAGGGGGCACTGGCAATGACCATGCTTGAATGGTGCTTTTTACAGTGTGTGTGTATGATTAGCTTCTTACAGTTTCTAACTAGCAAATTCATTTACAAGGCTTTAGTTGGCTTGTGGCTATAATAGATGATGCTTGTCCAAGGTGCCATTCGGTGGGACAGAACCTGAAACTATGTGTTTGGGAGGCAAACTTCTTAACTACACAGTCATGCCTCTCTATGTGTGCTAAATATTGGTGAGTGATGGTCATATCTGTGTTAACCAAAATATCCTGTGTTTAGTTCAAATTATGTCCCTTCATGCCAAAGTAGATTTAGTCACCTGACAGAGATTGGTAAAATAACGACTGGAACTGAGGTTGATATGATTAAAAAATAAACATAGAAGAAAATACCTCAAAGTCTGAGACCAAGCACTGATAAGCCGTGGCTGATGCTGGTGTCACATAACTGGCACCTGTGCTGGTAGCATGTAAAAAGTGCCTTTTGAGCGTTGGGCCTCATGGAGGCAAAATGGCTGAGTTCCTTTTGAGTGTTGGCTCCATGGAGGCAATGATGAATGACAGACCTTTGGCATTATGTTGTACTTGAGAAGAAGACCCAGGAAGCCAAGTAAAATCGCAGTCGTGGAAAATACTGGTGTCATGCAAGTGGCACCCATGCTAGTAGCATGTAAAATCACCCATGCTAGTGGCATGTAAAAGCACCCATTACACTCTCGGAGTGGTTGGCGTTAGGAAGGGCATTCGGCTGTATAAATTATGCCAAATCAGACTGGAGTCTGGGGCAGCATTCCAGCTTGCCAGCCCTGGTCATACCATCCAACCCATGCCAGCATGAACAATGGACACTAAATGATGATGATGAGGATTATGATTAGTGTGGATTTGTTTGACTAAATCCTTCAATGAGGTGCCCCAGCAGGGCCACAGTTCTATGACTGAAACAAGTCGAAAAATGAGAGAAAATTGAAGTATTCCACATCTGCATTTTTTCCCCCTTCCTGTCTCTTTCTTCATCATTATCATTGTTTAAACGTCCGCTTTCCATGCTGGCATGGGTTGGACGATTTGACTGAGGACTGGCGAACCAGATGGCTGCACCAAGCTCCAATCTTGATCTGGCAAGAGTTTCTACAGCTGGATGCCCTTCCTAACGCCAACCACTCCGAGAGTGTAGTGGGTGCTTTTATGTGCCACCAGCACAAGGGCCAGTCAGGCGGTAGTGGAAACGGCCATGCTCAAATGGTTGTTTTTTATGTGCCACCTGCACAGGAGCCAGTCCAGTGGCACTGGCAATGACCTCGCTTGAATGTTTTTTTCTCGTACCACTGACACAAGTGCCAGTAAGGCGACACTTCTTGTATTTCAATTTTTTAATTTTGTTGTTTGTTTTCCTGTCATTCTTTTTTTCCCATTTTTTTTCTTTATTCCTTTTTCCGAATTTTATTCAGTTGTATTCCGTTACTCTTTTGTAGAAACGCCAGAAGCCACACCAAACAGTGAGAGAGCGTCATCACCGCCACCATTAGGATTCAGCATAGGACTTGGGTAAGTCTGTATTGCCACTAGTAATACCTTGTGGTTGTTGTAACAAACGATTACAGAGAGAACTGGTTGTTCTCTTTGATGGTGTGGTCATAACAGAAGGGGATCTGTTGTAAGTGGGGCTCTAAAAAGAGTTGAGAGAAGTTTTTTTCTTTTGTTTGTTTCAGTCATAAGACTATGGCCATACTGGAGCATTGCATTGAAGAATTTTAGTTAAACTAATCAACACCAATATTTATTTTTGCTTTGAAACCTAGTGCTTATTCTGTTGGTTTTTTTGATGAACTGCTAAGTCATAGATTATAAACAAATATGTGCAGGAGTAGCTGTGTGGTAAGTAGTTTGCTTACCAACCACATGGTTCTGGGTTCAGTCCCACAACATGGCATCTTGGGCAAAGCCTTGTGAGTGGATTTGGTAGACGGAAACTGAAAGAAGCGCGTCGTATGTGTGTGTGTGTGCATGCGTCTGTGTGTGTGTGTTTGTGTATCTGTGTTTGTCCTCCCAACATCGCTTGACAACCGATGCTGGTGTGTTTACATCCCCCTAACTTAGTGGTTCTGCAAAAGAGACTGATAAAACAAGTACTAGGCTTACAAAGAATAAGTCCTGGGGTTGATTTGCTCAACTAAAGGCGGTGCTCCAGCATGGCCACAGTCAAATGACTAAAACAAATAAACAAAAAAAAAAACCAAAAGAGCTACTAATAGTTTCATGCTTCAGAGATGCAATAAATGCCACATATCTCTACACAATCTTTTAGGCACAGTGCCTCTGTATATTAAATGATATTACCAGTGCCGCCTGATTGGAACCAGAGCTGCTTCACTGGTATGTAAAGAGCACCATTCAAGCATGGTTGAAGCCAGTGCCACCTGACTAGCTCCTGCGCTGGTGGCACATGAAAAGCACCATTTGAGCATGGTCAATGTCAGTGCCACCTAACTGGCTCCTGTGCCGGTGGCATGTAATAAGCGCCATTCGAGTGTGGTCAGTGCTAGTGTCACCTGACTAGTTCCCATGCCGGTGGCACGTAAAAGCACCCACTACACTCTTGGAGTGGTTGGCATTAGGAAGGGCATCCAGCTGTAGAAACTCTGCCAAATCAAGATTGGAGCCTGGTGCAGCCATCTGGTTCGCCAGCCTTCAGTTAAACTGTCCAACCCATGCCAGCATGGAAAGCGGACGTTAAACGATGATGATGATGAGGATGATATATATATATATGTAACGGTTAGCATGGTTGCCTTCCAAGCAGTCGATTCGGGTTCGACTCCCGGCCGATGCAGGCATTAGCTTTTTAAAGGCAGTGCTCCAGTATGGCCACGTCAAATGACTGAAACAAGTAACAGAGTATATATATATATATATATATATATATATATATATATATATAAAGGTTATTTTTCTTGATCTCCATGATCAT
The DNA here is from genome assembly GCF_006345805.1 of Octopus sinensis. Classification (NCBI taxonomy): domain Eukaryota; kingdom Metazoa; phylum Mollusca; class Cephalopoda; order Octopoda; family Octopodidae; genus Octopus; species Octopus sinensis. The sequence goes on along the minus strand of NC_043000.1, from coordinate 25,779,411 downwards.
ATTCTAAATTCAGAGTTGCATAATGTCTTCTAAAACCTTGCATTTTCTGTTTTATATGTTAATCCAGTTCTAAACATTGTATGTCATAAGGAGCCCACTGGCATATGGGCGAATGGTTAAGAGCGCGGGCTATTAACCCCAAGATTCCGAGTTCAATTCCAGGCAATGACCTGAATAATAATAATAATAATAATAAATAATAATTGTATTCCATGCTACAAAATATATTTTTATGCATAACCTTTCAACTTTGTTCCTTTTTGTTGTGTTTCATTGATTTTAGTGGTTCTGTTGCTTCCAAGATTATGGCTAAATACGGTTATAAAGAAGGACAAGGCTTAGGTAAACAAGAACAAGGTATGAGCACGGCCTTGTTTGTGGAGAAAACCAGCAAACGTGGTGGTAAAATCATTCATGAAAAGGACATGCAGAAAGGTAGGTAGAAAGTTTTTATAACAGATTTATATATGCTGGTGGCGTGTAAAAATCACCATTTGATCGTGGCCATTGCCAGTGCCACCTGACTGGCTCCCATGCCAGTAGCACATAAAAAGTTCCATTCAAGCATGGCCGATGCCAGTGCTGCATGATTGGCACTTGTGCCAGTGGCATGCTAAAAACACCACTCGACTGTGGCCAATGCCATTGCCACCTGATTGGCACTTGTGCTAGTGGCATACTAAAAGCACTATTCAAGTGTGACTGATGCCAGTGCTGCCTGAAGAAATATTTGCGAGTGGGAGCACTAACGTTATGCTAAGGACAAGCAGAGGTATTCTGATATATATTGAGAAGATACATAGCTACCCTGCATTATATAAGGGTGGGTGAGTCACTGGGAAGAAAATAAGTTGGTAGTGATGGTAGTGTTCTGAGTTCAAATTCTGTGGAGGTCAACTTTGTTCATTCTTCTGGGGTTGATAAAAAGAGAATCAGTCAAATACTGGGAGCTTATATAGTTAAGTTGACTAACCCTTTCTCTAAATTTCCGGAAGTGGGCTTATGATAGAAACTCTATTTTTACTCTTTTACTTGTTTCAGTCATTTGACTGTGGCCATGCTGGAGCACCGCCTTTAGTCGAAGAAATCGACCCCAGGACTTATTCTATTGGTCTCTTTTACCGAACCGCTAAGTTACGGGGACATAAACACACCAGCATCGGTTGTCAAGCGATGTTGGGGGGACAAACATATACACACACATACATGTATATATATATATATATATATATATATATATATATATATGACGGTCTTCTTTCAGTTACCGTCTATCAAATCCACTCACAAGCTATTGGTTGGCCTGAGGCTATTGTAGATAATACTTGCCCAAGGTGCCATGCAGTGGGACTGAACCCAGAACGATGTGGTTCGTAAGCAAGGTGCTTACCACACAACCACTCCTATGCTTATTTTTAATATATAGCTATTTAATGAAAAATTTCTTAAAATTTTTTTTCTGCGTTTTTCTTTAAGATCCACCTCGGGATATGACAGTTACCAATTCCAACTTACTGAAACACCCATCAAAAGTGATATTGTTGCGGGTAAGTGAAGATTCTTTGTATTTCTGTTACTATAAAAGATAAGTATTGTTTCGAGTGATATGATGATTGTGGAGTGGAGGTATCTGTCTAACAGAGTTAGTGGCTGCTATTTCTCACTTGCAGTGTTTCCTTCATAGGTTGTTAACTCAGGGTGAAAGTAGACTGTATGGTGAGTGGGTGCAAACTGCTATGCTACATGGCAGTGAAACATGGGCCATGACTGCTGAGGACATGTATAGGCTTGAAAGAAATGAAGCCAGTATGATCTGCTGGATGTGTAATGTCAGTGTGCATACACGATAGAGTGTAAGTGCCCTGAGAGAAAAGTTGGACGTAAGAAGCATCAGATGTGATGTGCAAGAGAGACGACTGTGCAGGTATGGCCATGTGTTATGTATGAATGAAGACAGCTGCGTGAGGAACTGCTACTCCCTAACTGTTGAAGGAACCTGTGGAAGAGGTAGACTCAGGAAGATTTGAGATGAGGTGGTGAAGCATGACCTTTGAGCATAGGGCCTCACAGAGGTAATGACAGGAGACCGGGACCTTTGGAGATATGCTGTGATGGAGAAAACCCGGCAACTAAAATGAGATCACAGCCATGTGTGTCCAGCCCAGTTAAGAGTACTCCTGATGCATCGTGCAATATGATATGCTTGAGAAGACCTGTTGAGTCAAGTAAAACCAATATTGTAGCTGTGGCCAGTGCCCCCTCACTGGCTCTCATGCCGGTGACATGTAAAAAGCACCATCTGAATGTGGTCGATGCCAGGCCTGCCTTACTGGCTCCTGTGTCACTGGCACGTAAAAAGCATCCACTACATTCTCAGAGTGGTTGGCGTTAGGAAGGGCCTCCAGCTGTAGAAACAGTGCCAGATCAGACTGGAGCCATGTGCAGCCTCCTGGCTTGCCAGACCTCAGTCAAACCGTCCAATACATGCTAGCATAGAAAACGGATGTTAAACGATGATGATGATGTTAACCTTGTGAAATACAACATAAACTGTGTTTTGGCATTTCTATCCAAGAGTGGCTTTGTGGTAAGAAATTTGCTTCCCAACCACATGGTTTTGAGTTCAATCCCACTGCATGGCACCTTGGGCAAATGTCTTCTATTATAGCCTTGTGCTGACCAAAGCCATGTGAGTAGATTTTGTTGACGGAAACTGAAAGAAGCCTGTTGTATATGTGTTTGTCTTTGTGTTTATATCTGCCCCCACCACCAATTGGTGACTGGTGTTGGTTTGTTTATATTCCCATAACTGTGCAGTTTGGTAAAAGAAACTGATAGAATAGGTACCAGTTTTTAAAAATAAGTAACGGGTTCTGTTTGTTTGACTAAAGATCCTTCAAAGCATGGACGCAATCCAGTGACTGAAAGGCAAATGATAAAGAAGAAAAGTGTTCTCCCTTCTCAAAGGGTTATGGGATGGCATTTGAGGAAAGTTCTATAAAGACTCCCTTAAGAGAGAGAGCTGTTAATGTCCATAGAAGTGTATCTGTTGGCAATCATTTCCTGCTTCTCATTTCAACGAGTCATAGGTGTAGCAAAGTTATCTCCCTTCATTCAACGCTCAAATAAACACACAATCACCATTGTCATCATTTAACGTCCACTTTTCTATGCTTGCATGGGTTAGGAGGAATTCGTTGAGGCATATTTTGTTCAGCTGGATGCCCTCCCTGCTTCCAAGCCTCACCTGTTTCCAAGGAAGGTAATATTTCCTCATGGCTGGATATGTTTCCATAGAACACTAGAAACAATGAACACAGCTTGCTCAATGGTGATGCTTGTTTACAACCGTCACATAATAATCAAAATATGGGAGGGGGTGCACGAACACACACACACTTTTCTTTTTACAAGGTTCCAGCACCAGTGCTTTTTATATGGCACTGCTGGTGATGGTGCCACATAAAAAGCGCCCAGCACACTCTGCAAAGTGGTTGGCACTAAGAAGGGCATCCAGCCATAAAATAACCATCACAAAACAGACTTCGCCAGTGCTGGTGCCATGCGAAAAGCACCCAGGCTCCTCTGTAAAGTGATTGGTGATAGGAAGAGCGTCCAATCATAGAATCCATGCCAAAAGAGACAGTAGAGCTTGGTGCAGTCCTCTGGCTTGCCAGCTCCTGACAAACCATCCAACCCATGCCAACATGGAAGACAGATGTTAAATGATGGTGACGATGATGACATATAACATATATGTGTGTGTATATTTACATACATACATACATATATATATATATATATATATATATATATTCTTCTATGTGTTTTAGCCCTGAGGCTGTGGCTATATCTCTCTCTCTTTCTCTCTCTCTCTCTCTCTCTCTCTATATATATATATATATATATAAATCATCGAACAATTATGAACAATTGCAGCGTGGAAGGTGTTTATAAGCCATTTAAGAAACACACAAAATCTGTTAGATTTACTTCAACATTTAAATTTAATTTGGCAAAATATTTTCGTCACTTTGAGACCACGACCTGTTCACTGACAAATATTCGTGCTGCATCTCATATCATATATGTATATATATGTATATATATATGCTGCTTGCTTGCTTCTTTTGCTTCTGCTTTGTATTCTTGCTTGATGGTGCATGCTGGGTCCATGCCAGAACAAATAACCAGAGCCTGGTGCAGCTCTCCACCTTGCCAGCTCCTGTCAAACCATCCAACCCATGACAGCATGGTAAACAGACTTTCAATAATGATGATGATATGTAAATGCTAACAATGCCGATTTGTTTTCAGAATATGGTTGGGTCTGGTGAAGTTGACGATGATTTAGAGCCAGAAACTGCTGAGGAATGTGCCAAATATGGTAAAGTGGTCAAATGCTTGATATTTGAGGTAAGTTTATTTGATATTTTACATCTCTTCTCTTCCTTGCTTTTCCATTCCATGCACTATGCTTACCTCCCAATCCTGTCCTCTTGGGGCCCTGTCTCATTGTATCATTGCTATCTGCTGACTCCCGGCCTGTGTGTATAAATAAGTACCGATCACTGAAAGTGGATGGCATCTGTGGAAGAGGGAAACCCAGGAAGACATGGGATGAAGAGGTGAGGACTGAACTCAGGATGCTGGGCCTCATGGAGGAAATGACAATGGACCAAGATATCTAGTGATATGAGATTCTTGAGATCTGCCCACTTTAGCAAAACTGAGTTCTAGAAGCCCTGTGTCTTCCACCCCACCATGTAACAATAAAACTTTTTACACACCCCATTCCAACAAACCAAACTACATCTCTTCTCTTCCTCACATTTCCTCTTTCATGCACTATGCTTACCTCCACCCCCAATCTGTTAGATTTACTTCAATCCTGTCCTCTCGGTCCTGTCTCATTGTATCATTGCTATCTGCTAGCCCTTGACCTGTGTGTTGCACCCCTATGTAACAATAAAACTTTCCACACACCCCACTCCAACAAACCAATCTATACCTCTACATCTCCTCCTTCATGCATTATGTCTACCTCTCACTCCCCAATCCTGTCCTCACGGGCCCTGTTTCTCTGTATCATTCCTATCCGGTAGCCTCCCCCCCTCTATATATACCCAGGTTTTCACCACTCACTCTCCACTCCACATTCTTTAATCCCACTTCTTTCGCAATATCCTGCCACTTATATTATGGCATTTGACCCTCCGGGGTATGCCCTGGCACTTTCCACCATCTATATCTCTCTCTTCCTTTACTCAACCATCCCATTTATATTCTGATCCCCATCCCTTGTGTGTATGTCCTGCACTTTACTGCCATCTCTATCCTGCTGTCTCCTCCTGTGCTCCCATCAGGTTGGGTTACCATGTATTTCCTTTGTGACAACACACCTGTTTCTGTCTTCATTCTCTCTCTCTCTCTCTCTCTCTCTCTCTCCCCAGCAGGGTACCTTGTACCTCTTCTACAGCAAGACACCTGTTTCTGTCTCTCTGTTTCACTATAACCTTTCGTCATCTGACACAAGATCACCACCTCCAATGCCCTCTCCTCTCCCAAAAGATTTTGTTGTCTTGCAGGTTACCTGGTGACCCTGTCAGTGCAGGTGCCACTTAAAAAGCACCCAATCCACACTGTAAAGTGGTTGATGTTTGGAAGGGCATCCAACTGTAAAAATCTTGCTAAAACTGACCTCGCCTGTGCTTGTGCCACGTAAAAAGCATTCAGTCCACTCTGCTGGGTGGGTGGTGTTAGGAAGGGCATCCAGCTGTAAGAATCCTGCCAAAACAGTCACAGAACCATCCCACCCATGCCAATATGGAAGACGGACATTAAACAATTATGATGATGATGTTCTTAAATTTCATAAAATCCACCCCCATCTCCCCGTTCACTTTATTAATGTTTTTTATTTACATATACTCACTGATACTCAATGACTTGCCTGTTCTCTTTATGTTACTCTAATCCATGCTCCCTTCTTTTTCGACTGGAGTATTCATGTATCTACTCTACAGCTGGACACATATCTCTGTCCCTCTATACTTCTAATCCCTCTTAAATGGCACAAAGCCCCACCCACTTCACTACTACTTCCTCCTCTCAGCTGAGGGTTTTTTTGTTTTGCAAGCTATTCGGTGTCCTTGTCGTTTCTCGTACCACATGCACTGGATCTGGTGCCATATAAGAAGTACCCAGTGCATTCTGTAAAGTGGTTGGCATTAGGAAGGGCATCCAGCTGTAAAAACCATGTCAAAACAGACAATTGGAGCCTGATAAGCCCCCCCCATCCACCCCAACACGCCAGCTCCTGTCAAACCATCTGATCCATGCCAGCATGGAAAACTGATGTTAAAATGATGATCCTGTAAAATTTAATTCCCTTTTGCTTATTTCTTCCTTGTGGTAAATAAACCTGTTTCAGATTCAGTTGCAAGTATTTTAACAGCTGTCGTTGTTGTTATTTCTATTTTAAAGATACCCGGGTGTGATGATGAAGAAGCAGTTCGTATATTTGTTGAATTCGAAAGAGTCGAGTCAGCCATAAAAGGTATTGTATGTTTGTTTGATGTTAGTGGGGGACATTCGAACTGTTTAAGGGTGGAGCTGATTGGATTGTGTTAGGTGTGGAATGGAATTGCGGGTAAAGGTTAGTTGAATAGACACACGACCATAGCAGACATCTGTCTTTTGGTAGGGATTAACACCTTTACTTTTTGATTTATCCTGAAGACTTGTAGAATGTGAAATTGACTAGAGGTCAAGGCCTGTTTTAACTTTTTAATGTTTGAACCATCCAGATCTGGTCCACATATTCAAGATCTGGTCCAAATATTCCAGATTTGCTCCAAATATTCCAGATCTGGTCCAAATATTCCAGGTCTGGTCCAAATATTCCAGGTCTTGTCCAATATTCCAGGTCTGGTCCAAATATTCCAGATTTGCTCCAAATATTCCAGATCTGGTCCAAATATTCCAGATCTGGTCCAAATATTCCAGGTCTGGTCCAAATATTCCAGGTCTTGTTCAATATTCCAGGTCTGGTCCAAATATTCCAGATCTGGTCCAAATATTCCAGGTCTGGTCCCATTTATGTGCAGACTGGCCAAATCTGGCCTCTCATACCTATCATACAATGTTATTTTTAAAATGAACAATCACATCATTGAAATCTCAAAAGTACAAAATAATGCATGATTAATTCAAAACATTGTGGATAAATAAACATTACATTGGACAATAATCTGGAAGCTAAAATTTTTGGGATGGGGCCCAGTCGATTAGATTGACTCCAGTATGCAACTGGTACTTAATTTATTGACCCTAAAAGGATGAAAGGCAAAGTTGACTTTGGTGGAATTTGAACTCAGAATGTAAAGACAGACGAAATTTTAGTGTTTAATATTGTTTTTCTCTCTGTTTTCAGCTGTTGTTGACTTGAATGGTCGATATTTTGGTGGACGTGTCGTCAAAGCCAGTTTTTATAACCTTGACAAATTTCGACAGTATGATCTTGCCGAAGAACAAGAGTTTTGAAGTTTGGGGATTCAATCGGTTAAGTATTCAATCCCATAACATCCGGCCTCATTTGGAACATTGAGGAAGGCGAATAAAATGAAGAGACCACAAGAAGAACAGATGGAAAGAAAAACAAAAAAAAGAAAATCCAATGAAAGACAAAAAAAAAAGGGTAATTGAAATTATAGCAAAAAAAATGGACTTGTTGGACTTAATGTGCAGTAAGGTGCATGTCTTAATGTGCAACCTGGTGCATGATTAATGCCATCTGCCTGAGCAAGCCTCAAGATATAACATCAGTCTAACTGCATGTTTTTACATTATGTGCAGCTATTTTTTTTTTTTTATTATTAAAAAAACATCCTTCATCTACATCAATAGGCAATCAATACATCAATAGGCAATCAATACTTCATATATTTATCATCTTTCATCATCCTCTCTTCCTCTCTCTCTGTCTCTCCTCCCCTCTCTATACATGTTAACCCATTACCTCAAACAAACACACACATGCGCACGCATACAGACATACACACACACACATACACATACCCATACTCTCATTTATTTTCTGAAATCTGAAAAACATAAATAAAATATACTACAAAAAACAATCAAAATTTCAACCATTTCTCTTCATTGTTTTATTCTATTTGTAATTCAGTTTTTGATTAAGAATCTCTCCTCTACTCTCCTACAAAAACATTTCCAAAGATTTGGCCTATACTCTTTTACTTGTTTCAGTCATTTGACTGTGGCCATGCTTGAGCACCGCCTTTAGTTGAGTAAATCGGCCCCAGGACTTATTCTTTGTAAGCCTAGTACTTACGCTATTGGTCTCTTATGCCAAACCACTAAGTTATGGGGATGTAAACACACCAGCATCGGTTGTCAAGTGATGTTGGGTGGACAAACACAGACACACAAACATACACACACACACACACGACGGGCTTCTTTCAGTTTCCGTCTACCAAATCCATTCACAAGGCTTTGGTCAGCCTGAGGCTATAGTAGAAGACATTTGTCCAAGGTGCCACGCAGTGGGACTGAACCTGGAACCATGTGGTTTGTAAGCAAGCTACTACACGGAGTTTGGGCTAAATTTGAGTTTGCATACAAGGAAAAGAAAATACAATATCCTAACCAAGAATAAAAGTATTTTAAGAATTAGAAAATATCAAGATTTTGGCTGTGAGCTAACAGTTTGCTCAAAGAAGTTGCCCTCAGCTTCCACCACGGCTGCAAGATGGCGCAGTTCTGGAACATGGCCAATGCATTCTTCACTGTGTCCCTGGGAAGATCTTCAAATACCTCCTTCATCTTGGCCACCAGCTTGGCCTTGGTGTTGCAGCCAGAACGGTTGGTGCCTTTCTTAACTGTGTCCCACACATAGTAATCCATGAGATTACAATTTGGGGAATTAGATGGTCAGGCATTGGGACTGGTGAAGTTATAGAAATTCTATGACAACCACTTGTGACTCTTTCCTGAGGTATGGCAAAGAACTGAATCCAGGTGCCATTCATATGGCCTTCCAACAGTAGTCCTCTTCAGCCAAGGATTGACCAAGTCTCCAGCAGCTTCACATAGTTCTCTGAATTGAGTTTAAGGCCCTGTTTATCAGTTGTTCAATGAATTCCAGTGTGCAGACACAGTCGGAATGCTTGTGTCCCTTCCTGTTGCCTATGGCTTCATAGTCTCCATTGCAGCTGCCTCTGTTATATCATACAGACTTTACAATGTTCACAGAACATGGCACAAGTCATGACAGCCCATTCAAAGTATCTTGGATTGCAGGACAGCCTGCTGTGCTTACCTTGGATTGTAGAGCGACCTGCTGTGTTTGAGGAGACCTATTGAGTCAAGTACATCAACATCAAAATAAAAATCAAATGGAAATTGTAGTTGTGATACCTGTGCTGGTGGCATATAAAAATCACCATCCGAAGGTGGCCGATGCTAGCACCACCTTGACTGGCTTCTCTGCTGGTGGCATGTAAACAGCATCAACCAATCATGGCTGTTGCCAGCCTCCCCTGGCCACTGTGCCAGTGGCACGTAAAAAGCACCCACTACAATCACGGAGTGGTTGGCGTTAGGAAGGGCATCCAGCTGTAGAAACACTGCCAGATCATACTGGGCCTGGTGCAGCCTTCTGGCTTCCCAGACCCCAGTTGAACCGTCCAAACCATGTTAGCAAGGAAAACGGAAATTAATCGATGATAATGATGTCAGCATTTTGACACCAAGTGCAAATCCTGATACAAGTAACTCTTTTCCAATATTCAAATGGCTTCCAGTTTTTTGTGTCTGCTAACTTTTTCCCAACAATAATTTTAAGCTTTATGCTCTCCAACGCTGGCATTAACTGTTAATCCATCAAGCTGTTTCTGTAAAAAGGAGATAAAACAAATTGTCAAATTTATCCTAACACTGCAATAGGCGCATGAGTAGCTGTGTGGTAAGTAGCTTGCTTATGAACTACATGGTTCTGGGTTCAGTCCCACTGTGTGGCACCTTGGGCAACTGTCTTCTACTATTGCCTCAGGCCGACCAAAGCCTTGTGAGTGGATTCGGTAGACGGAAACTGAAAGAAGCCCGTCGTATATATGTATATGCTATGTGTCTGTATTTGTGTCCCCCCCCCCAACATCGCTTAACAACCGATGCTGGTGTGTTTATATCCCAGTAACTTAGCGGTTCTGTAAAAGTCACCAATAGAATAAGTACTAGGCTTACAAAGAATAAGTACTGGGGTCGATTTGCTCGACTAAAGGCGGTGCTCCAGCATGGCCGTAGTCAAATGACTGAAACAGGTAAAAGAGTAAACACTATACCCAGAACTGACAATCTTTTTAGAAAACTTACCAGAATTATCTCCCTTACGATTTAGAAGAAGAAAGCTCTCCCCTCTTCAGTCATTTCATCAACTTTTATATATCTTTGTTTTTGTTTATTTTGCTATTCTATTATTTGGAACAGCTGTTGGACTTTCTTTTACTTGTTTCAGTCATTTGACTGCGGCCATGCTGGAGCACCGCCGTTAGTCGAACAAATTGAGCCCAGGACTTATTCTTTGTAAGCCTAGTACTTATTCTATTGGTCTCTTTTGCTGAAGTGTTAAGTTATGGGGAGACGTAAATACACCAACATTAGTTGTCAAGCGATGGTGGGGGGACAAACGCAAACACACACACATACACACGCACATGCATATATGACAGGCTTCTTCCAGTTTCCATCTACCAAATCTACTCACAAGGCTTTGGTCGACCAAAGGTGTCATGCAATGAGATTGAACTTGGAACCATGTGGCTGGGAAGCAAGCCTCTTCCCACACAGCCATGCTTGCCCCTATATTAATTAACAAATCCTGGTTTGTAGGCACAGAAAAGGTTGTGTGATTAAGAGATTCACTTTTTGACCACATATAGTTTCAGATTTAGTCCCACTGTGTCATGCTTTGGGAGAGTGTCTTCTGCCACAGTCCCAGGATGAGCAAAGCCTTATGAGTGGATTTGATAGATGGAAACTGTGTGGAAGTCTGTTGTGGAAGAGGTAGACCCAAGAAGACCTGGGATGAAGTGGTGAAGCAAGACCTTCGAACTTTAGGCCTCACCAAGGAAATGACTAGTGACTGAGACTTTTGGAAATATGCTGTGCTTGAGAAGACCCGGCAAGCCAAATGAGACCATAACCTCATGGCCTATGCCAAGGGCGTAACCAACCCACTTATGCATACCTTTTCCTTCTTTGGACACTAAAACTCTGCTTGCAAAGACCTGTTGAGGCAAGTGAAATCAAAATCAAATTCGATGACTGGCATCTGTGCTAGTGGGGTGCAAAGAGCACCATCCGAGCGTGATCGTTGCCAGAGCGGCTACCTGACCTCCGTGCCGGTGGCATGTAAAAGGCACCATTCGAGTGGAATAGTTACCAGCATCGCCTTACTGACACCTGTGCCGGTGGCATGTGTAAAAGATTCGAGCGAGGTCGTTGCTAGTACCGATGATGATGATGATGTCAGATGAAGTTTGTTGAGATGGATTTTCTGTGGCTGGATGCCCGTCTTGTCATCACCCATCAACTGTTTCTAAGCAAGGTAATATTTCCCTGCGACCGGACATGTTTTGTGGAAGAATGGAAATGAATGACACTGCTTGTATGCTGGTGACACTCGTTTACAATTATCATCATCATCGTTTAACATCTGCCTTCCATGTTGGCATGGGTGGGACGGTTTGAAAGGAGCTGGCCAGGCAGAAGCATGCACCAGAGTTCTACGACTGTTTTGGCAGGATTTTTACAGCTGGATGCCCTTTCTAACACCATCCAACCCAGCAGAGTGGACTTAGTGCTTTTTACATGGCACATGCACAGGTAAGGTCAGTTTTGGCAAGGTTTTTACAGCTGAATGCCATTCTGAACACCAACCACTTTACAGTGTGAACTGGGTGCTTTTTAAGTGGCATCTACACTGGCAGGGTCACCAAGTACCTTGCAAGACAAAAAACTCTTTCGAGAAGGGTATGGGCATTGGAGGAGGTGATCTTGTGTCAGATGATGAAAGGTTATAGTGAGACAGAAACAGGTGTCTTGCTGTAGAGGAGGTACACGGTCACCTGGCTGTCAATATCAAGACCTGGAGGCAGTAACACAAACACACACACATGAGAAGCTTCTTCCAGTTTCCATCTATCAAATTCACTCACAAAGCCTTGGTCAGCCCCAGATGAAGGACATATTAGATAATGCATTTAAGAGTAGATAGGATGGTCATAGCTGGATTGTCTTTAATTATTGGACCTGCTCTGTCTGAGCAGATTTTGCAGCAAAACAAGAAACATGAAAATACCTTTAACTGCTTCAAGTGAACAAAGTCACCATTCCTGACAATGTCCTGCTGGAAATAGCAGTTAAATTCTCTTAAATCACTCATTACTGTCTTACAAAAAGGAAAGGACACAATATAGTTATGAACGAAAAGATCTTTTATTGTAAGTCTATTCTGTCAGAACTGACTTGAGATTAAACAACAACAATGACAATCGTTAGTTACTAATTAATGGATAAATCAGTTTATGTTGTAATGGGTTGGCTAGATCTACAATATTAAGGCATGCCTGTGTGGTAAAGAAACTTTCTTTGCAACCACATGGCTGTATCTCATACTATAGACCCAGGCCAACTGCCTTGAGTAAATTTGGTAGATGGAAACTGAGAGGGGGAAAGCCTATTGTGTATTTGTATATATACCTATACATACGTACATATATATATATACATATATATATACCCATGGCAGTGGAGTGCTAAGAGCACAATCCGTGTATATCATCATTATCATCATCATTGTTTAACGTCTGCTTTCCATGCTAGCATGGGTTGGACGATTTTGACTGAGGGCTGGCGAACCAGATGGCTGCACCAGGCTCCAGTCTTGATTTGGCAGAGTTTCTACTGCTGGATGCCCTTCCTAACACCAACAACTCCAAGAGTGTAGTGGGTGCTTTTTATGTTCCACTGGCATGGGGGCCAGTATATATATATATATATATATATAGACATTATTTACATTATTTACAATTGATGGATATTTGTCCTCGTTTTGTTTGTTGTTAACACATTTCGGCTGATATACCGTCCAGCCTTCATTAGGTATCTTGGGAAAATTTCAGATTGTCCTTGAACTCTGTTGTGTATACCACTAAGTTTTAACAATCTAGCTCACTTCCGCTGTTTATAGCAGTGCTTGGAAGGAAGGTGTGTAGCATGTGATCATTGCATTGACTATGACAAAGAAAGTTGTCATGGTGATACCTGCTCTGAAGCCGATGCAAAGTTGCAGAAAGTGTACATAGAGGAGTGTATGAGCCACGCAGAAGTGTAAGAGTGGTTCAGATGTTTCCAAGATGGCAAAAAAAAAATGTTGATATTGACGAACATTCTGGGAGAGCCACAACTAGCAGAACTGAAAAAAAACATCGCAGGTGTGTGTGCAGCTGTGAGGGAAAACTGTTGAATCACTATCTGAGAGTTATCAGAGGATGTGCAGATTAGTTTTGGTTCAGTTCAGTCCATTATCACTGAAAATTTGGAGATGAGACACGTGTCTGCCAAGTTTGTGCCAAAACTGCTTTCAGCTGACCAAGAAGACACTCGGGTTGCACAAAATTTCCTTGATTGTGTGGAGAATGATGAAAACTTTTTGAAAACTTTGCATAGACCGCTGAGCAGGTATTGTCAAGCTTTGGGAAAAATTTGATGCAGATTCTCTGCTCAACTTTCTCTGTCATGGTCAATGTGACGATAACATGCTACACACCTTCCTTTCAAGCACTGCTGTAAACAGCAGAAGTGAGCCAGAACACTAAAACTTTATGTGCATGCACGGCAGAGTTCAAGGTCAATCTGTGCCAAGCAGCTCCATTCTACTTGCTTTAGCTTTGTTACTGTGGCAATAGTCTGGATACTTATTGATCAGACCAGCATCATCATCATCATCATCATCGTTTAACGTCTGTTTTCCATGCTAGCATGGGTTGGACGGTTTGACTGGGGTCTAGGAAGCCAAGAGGCTGCACCAGGCACCAGTCTGATCTGGCAGTGTTTCTACAGCTGGATGCTCTTCCTAACACCAACCACTTTGTGAGTGTAGTGGGTGCCTTTTATGTGCCACTGGTACAGGGGCTAGAGGAGGCTGGCAAACAGTCACAATCGGTTGGTGCTTTTTACGTGTCACCGGCACAGATGTATATATATTATGTGATCGACCAGATTATCAGATATTGTTATACATTGCTGGTCACAATGCACTTTGCATCAGTTTAGTTTTTGAATGATGTAACCTTGCTGGATAGATAAGCAGGCCAATATTGCACCTGATCTAGATCTGAAGGCTAGTCCCTTACAGGGTTAGCTATTTACAGCTGAGTTCACTGGTAGGATGTGTAATGAACAGAACATGTAGCCAGTCTGGGAATTGAAACCACTATCTCATGATGTATATATGTATGTATGTCATTATTCAGTTTTATTTCAATATTTCTTGCCAATAGAGAAAGAGCTGGTACCTAACCTAGATCTAAGGCTCCTTCATTGGAATTTCAACAACAACAACAGGGTATTTTTGTTTGTATGTATGTATATGTACAGATTTATATGTTTTGTTTTATGTATGTATTCTCATGCATATACTTGCATATCTTGACATGCTCAAATACACTTAAATGGTAAACTTCTGGAAAGTTTTACAGATTTTTATAGTTCCAGTGCTGGATTGGATCTGTAGTCTTCGAATTAGCTTTCTCCTTTCTGGTTTTGAGAAGCCTAATTTCTCAAGATTGGTATTTAGGCAGTGTGTTACATATCCCAGGGCCCCAATAATGTACGTATTTATGTATGTAAGTATATATGTATGTATTTATGTGTGTGTGTGTGTGTGTGTGTGTGTGTGTGTATGTACGTATACAGCTAGAAGAAGGCCATGTGAAGAGCTGTATTTCTGCTAGGCTGATGACAACAGAGGTTTCATAAATAATTCATTTTCAGTAGCTACTTCAATTAATAGTTTCCTGATGCCTGAAGAAGTGGTTTGTTTTGACGCTGTAACGATGTATTGTAGAATAAATTGAAGACTTCACCCAACACTGCATCTGTAAATTAAACTGAATTAAATACATGCGACAGTGTTGTATACAATCTCTCCATGGACTTAGTCTGTGCAGTTATATATTCATTATAGATTCCAAATAAAACTCAACTTAAAACGTTAACAATTTATTAATAGTGTTTTTATTGGTGCCCTAAAGAGGAATGAGTCTTAACGTAGATATTAAATGCTGGAGAATCATGAAGTAACCATGTTTCTTTATGCATTAGCTGTAGTTTATTAATGTCATACCACAAGGCAGGTTTTAACATTGTTTTTGCCCCCACATTAAGTTGAGAAACTCACTGATGTTGCTGTTGTTTTTGTTGTAGGAAGTGGTGATGTCGGTGTTGGTGCATTCATATAAATACTTGCAAAATATTAAGAAAATAAATTTGTTTGAAATTTCTTTCGTTTTATTTTGAAATAGTTTAAAAATATGAACAATATCAACACTAACAAATGTGTTAATTGAAAACTTTTATGTTGTATAAATTTAATTTAGATGAAATTTCGTTTGACTTTATAAAATATTTGTCGACATTGAGTTTGTTCTTTGATAAATATCTTCATTTCAGAATCGATTTGGCAGAAAGTATGGAAAACGTTTATACAATTTTTGGAAGGAAAAGCAAAAATTATTTAAAATTTTATTTCTCATCTTTGTGAAATAAAATCATTTTTAATGGTTGAACTTGAAGCAGATACAGCTATAAATAATAATGTATAAATATTGGTTTAAAAATATCCCTTTGGACTGAAAAATATTTATAGGTTTTCATTTATAGTTTTATCTACTTGGAGTTCATTAAAAACAAATTATTTCACGTTCTTTCAATGTTTCTTAATTCTTATAATAACCCATCTTTGTACATTTTTATTATCAGCATTCCATTTTATTTCTTTACCACACATGTATTTTTTTGAAATCACTCAAATAAGATGCAAATTGGGGGGAAAAAATGTCCCTTTTCTTACAATCAAAAAATAAAACACGTTTAGGGATTTTGCATAGCAAACTGCCATATTTTAATTGTGATGTTTGTGATCAAATAGGTAGCTATGGTTGGATTTATTTCGATATCTTCTCAAAATGGATGAACTCGACAACATTTCAGTTTCCTGGATCAGATTGTGAAGATGAAACTCTGACTTGAAAAGCTTATTTCAATGCTTTAACCATTTTTGGTAGAATAAAAAGTAAAAATTCATCCAAGATTTAAAAGTTAAGAAATGATGATATTAAAGTAAAAATCAAAGTGGAAAATAGGGAGGAGTATTGCATTGATAATAATGTCTGGAATTACTGCTGCCATGGCAGGGCCAACAATAACATTTGTCCACTCAAACAACTTCACAATAGTGAAGACACTTCACAGACAAAAAAACAATGGATTTAGCCCTTTCGTTACCATATTTCTAATGAAATATACTGCCTTTGTTCCAAATAATTTTCAAAACAGTGAAGAATTTACAAAAATAACATTGTCATTATTAAGCTGGTATTTGGAACATATTTTAATATGAAATTTTGATGGAAGATTTTAGATTAGATCATTTAACCCCTTTATTACCATTTTCCTGCTAAAATACAATTCTTTTATTTCAATTAATTTTGAAAATAACAAAGAATTTGATAAAATAGCTTTGCTATTATTATGCTGGTGTTTGGAACTTAAATAAGGATGAAATTTCGATGGAAGGTTCTTTGATCACTTTTAAACAAGAAGTTTGTATCATATAATCCGAGGTGATCTTGTGCAACTTGGTACCAAAAGGATTGAAACAGGAAGTTTCCGTCATTAGAATCAGGTACAGTCTCAAGCAGGTTGGCATCAAAAGGGTTTACCATCTTGTTCTCTTCAATGTTCTTTTACTTTCCAATAATTAACTTGTTCCTTGAGCCAAATACTATCACAGCAGAAGAATTTGTCTTTGCAAGTTTCTTCAAAGTTTATAGGAATGTTGTGAAAGTATACAGATTCAGTTTCAAGAATATGATTGTGGCATGTTGTAAAATTACATGTTACTATATACAAATCCTTGATTTTCTTTATTAAAGAATATTAATTAAGCAATCATCGGGAATGTTTCATTCTTTCAAATTTACAAAAGACAAAATTTGAGTCTTTGGAATAATGTCATAATTTTTTTGTTTCTGTTGCCATATAAGGTCCAAATGCTGTATTTGAAGAATTATTAGCATTCACAAGATTATGCTGAGGGATTTCCTGCTGAACTGTCGTTGTCCTTCAATAATGGAGCCTTTTCGTTGTCGATCTGGTTAAAAGAAAATGACATAATCACTGAAATAATAACAACAATAACGATGACAACAACAATGATGATGACAATGACGATGATAACAATATAACAACAATAATGGTAACAATAATGATAATAATAATGATAGCAATAATGATAATATGATATAACAATAATGATAACAATAATGATAACAAAAATGATGATAGTGCTAATAGATATCAACAGGGTGGCCACGATGTCACGCACCAAGGGAGATATCAAGTATGCTTTATTAGCAATGAAGTAGGTAATCCATTACAAATGTTCAAAGTGTTGGCCATGGAGCTCTAAACAAGTGTTCATATGGAACATTGCTATTGAGAGAAACGGTGACAATGTTGAGAAGTAGGGATGCGATCCACAGAGGACCAGCTTCATTTTGATGCATGATACATGTTCCTGCGTTGGTATATTTTACCTGTCCTAAACAAAATGGCATTACTTTTTGCCTCACACTCGTGTATATATATATATATATATATATATATATATATATGTATATATGTTGTGCAGTCATAGCACATAATGTTTGAAAAGTTCATTTCTCAGCCATGTGCTTTTGAGTTTAGACTCAAAGGCACATGGCTACAACCCACAGCCAAATAATGTCTTGTGAGTGACTTCAGTAGATAGAAAAGCAGCCCCATACATAGAAAAATACAGACATACTTTCAGAAAGAGAAATCGATCAGCTAATTTGTACATTACAAGTGCAATCTGTGAGTGGAACAGTAAAAATATGCAAGACTTTCTCAAGTTCCAAATGTGAATTTGTCTCCCAAAGATGAAACCGTGTATCTTTGTTGGAAACCAGCTACCTCCTCAGTGGAAGATTTATAATATTAAAAAAATGGAAGACATACATAAATACATATATACATACATATTTATATATATATATGCATATGTATATATATAGGAAGGGCATCCAGCCGTAGAAACACTGCCAGATTTGACTGGGCCTGATGAAGCCTTCTGGCTTCACAGACCCCAGTAGAACCGTCCAACCCATGCTAGCATGGAAAACGGACGCTAAACGATGATGATGATGATGATGATGATGTACATGTATGTATAAATGTGTGTGTGTGTGTGTGTGTGTATTGTTCAGTTACTGTCTACCAAATCCACTGAAAAGTTCTTGCTTGTCTCAGGTCTACATTAGCTGATATTTGCTCAAGGTGCTATGGAGTGAGACTGAACTTGAAGCCACAGGGTTGGGAAGCAAACTTCACAACCACACAACCATGCCTGTGCTATGCAATGCATGTATGTATGTGTGTGTGTGTGTGTGTGTGTGGTGTGTGTGTGTGTGTATGTGTGTGTATGTGTGTGTATGTATGTGTGTGTGTGTGTGTGTGTGTGGTCATGAACTGCTTATCTTGACATGTGATACCCATGTCACACACATGTAGTTGTTGTGATGCATGTGCCTGGTGTACCCTTATCAGACAGGTATATTTTACCCCAATGCACTGCTCTCTCATTCAATAATAATAATAATAATAATAATAATAATAATAATATTATTATTATTATTATTATTATTATTATTATTATTATAATATCATTATAGCCCAGTCCTGGCTAAGAAGGAATATATTCACAGACACGACTGAGTTGGGAGCTACATACACTGGAAGCTATGCCAACATTATGGAATAACAACAGAAAAAAGATGGTATAGACACACACCAGAAAAGGTCACAGAAAACGAGAAAGCAACCATACTCTGGGATATACCAATACACACAGATAGAGAAATTAAGGCCAACAGACCAGATATAGTTGTCAGAGATCATGAAGAAAAAAATGCTTTCTAATTGATGTATCAATACCAGCTGATGACAACGTGTCTCTAAAAGAAATGGAGAAACTTTCAAAATACAAAGACCTGGAAATAGAGGTAACTAGAATGTGGAATCTAAAAGCAGAAACAATTCCTATCATAGTAGGTGCATTAGGCATGATAAAAAAATATCCAGACAAATACATAAACAAAACACCAGGACTTATAAACACATATAACATACAGAAAATTGCACTACTAGGCACTGCACACATCCTACACAGAACACTTTCCATACAATAACCATCAGAACATCACAACAAATCACAGCACATACCCAAGGCACACAGAGCTGTGCTCGGCAGTGAAGTGAAAGCACGATATAAAAATAAAACTACTGAATGATGATGATAATAATAATAATAATAATAATATTATTATATTATTATTATTATATTATTATTATTATTATTATTATTATAATATCATTATAGCCCAGTCCTGGCTAAGAAGGAATATATTCACAGACACGACTGAGTTGGGAGCTACATACACTGGAAGCTATGCCAACATTATGGAATAACAACAGAAAAAAGATGGTATAGACACACACCAGAAAAGGTCACAGAAAACGAGAAAGCAACCATACTCTGGGATATACCAATACACACAGATAGAGAAATTAAGGCCAACAGACCAGATATAGTTGTCAGAGATCATGAAGAAAAAAAATGCTTTCTAATTGATGTATCAATACCAGCTGATGAAAACGTGTCTCTAAAAGAAATGGAGAAACTTTCAAAATACAAAGACCTGGAAATAGAGGTAACTAGAATGTGGAATCTAAAAGCAGAAACAATTCCTATCATAGTAGGTGCATTAGGCATGATAAAAAAATATCCAGACAAATACATAAACAAAACACCAGGACTTACAAACACATATAACATACAGAAAATTGCACTACTAGGCACTGCACACATCCTACACAGAACACTTTCCATACAGTAACCATCAGAACATCACAACAAATCACAGCACATACCCAAGGCACACAGAGCTGTGCTCGGCAGTGAAGTGAAAGCACGATATAAAAATAAAACTACTGAATGATGATGATAATAATAATAATAATAATAATAATAATGATAGTAACAACAACAACAACAATGTAAATAAATGAAGCAAGTCATCTTGAACTCACCTTTTTCTTTCCTGGAATGTCTCTGAGAAATATGGTTATCGGTGTACACACCATATCCAGTATTGCAGCGCCATAGACCAAACTACAAACAAAGAAAAGACAGAAATATAAACAACAGCAGTTCATAATCTTTCAAAGTGTTTGTTTATTTTTGTTGTTTAGCCCCAATCCAGGCCTGATTGAGCAGTCCTATGATCGAAGATGTTTCACCCATGACCATCCTGCCTTGTTTTTTTTTTTTTCGGGAATATCATGCAACAAACTACATTTTTATGCTTTCTTTTGTAAATGTTTTGCTTTGTAGAAACAAGTTGGACCCATATGGCCCATGGCTGTCATAGACCTTTCAAGAACAGTCAGATCAATATGGTTGATTTTCCCCTTCAGCACTTGCGGGTTGACAACCAGCATCCAAACATGGCTCACAGCTGTCAACTTGCAATTAATGTGTTTCTAGTTTCTCAAATCAGTGAACAGGCTTGAAAGATTAGAACAAAGTGGGTTCTGCTGAAAGCCCCCCGGGAACCAGATAAGGGTATTAAACTGTGAGTTCAATTTGTGGATCTGACAGTATGTTATCTTATTTCATGTTGCTTCACTCTGCTCCACTAAAGTAAGTATCAGTCAATTGCTGGGTTAGCTTGCCCTTCTTCCTATCTTCCATCTAGCTGTCCAAGCCTGAGTGATCTACCGATCAAAAGTGAGTGGTGGGTGCCAAGAAGGGATGTCAACATCTGCTTATAATTATTTAGGTCCCTAAAACAATTAGCAAAAGCATAGTGCATGCTTCTGGGTCATACTCATTCATAAGTGATATCTAACCGTACTGTATATTTCGTAGTACAGCATAGCATAGTTTTAACTATTTAGTATTTAAACCAGTCATATCCAACACAAATATTCAACCTGTTTTAATGTTCAAAGGCCAGATCTGGCCTTTCACACATGACCTACAGTATCATGCTAAAAATATTGGGTTGTCCGGAAAGTTCGTGCCGATTTTTAAAGGAAAAAAAAAGGTCAATAAATATGGATTCCATTACATTCTTAATCAACCAAATATGAACCATTTTGTTGCACAATGCGTCTCCAGCTTTCCTTTAACTTGAAAATACCCTCTTCCCAGTATTGAGGTGGTTTCATAGCAAATAATTCATCAAGGTATCTTGCTACGTCACCCAAGGAATCGAAATTTTTACCATTAAGACTATTCTGCAGAGACCTGAATAAGTGGAAATCTGAAGGAGCAATATCTGGTGAATATGGATGGCGGGGTAACACATCTCAGCTGAGCTGCAGCAATTTTTGTCTGGTTCCCAAAGCATCAACTGCCAAAAATGAACTTTCTTATCTTCCATTTTAAAGCGTTACAAAATTAACACAGATTATAAGAACATAGACCACCTTCCACGAAAAGATAGCTTAAACTGTGCTCTAAATGGATGTGTAGTCAAATCCTATTTTATGGACTCAACTACGTTCTAAAATAAGTCGAAAGGTAAGCTACTATAAATTAGCACAAACTTTTGGGATAACTGAATAAAAAAATGATATCTTCGAAGTTTCAAAGCTACAAGATAATTCACGATTAGTTCCAAACAAGGTGAATAAACATGGATTACATTTAATAAAGAAATCTGAATGGTAAAGGGTTAAAAATATTCCTTTATTTAAACATGATGGATGGCTATTGGTCTTTGTGTTATAATTTCAAATGTGATGGATTCTCTTGTTGTCAGTGACCTGGTTGAACAACCTGAACACATGATCTGTTTATAATGATCAAATGCCTATCTGGTATTTTTAGCTCCCCCCCCCATCCATCAAATCTCAACATTGTCTGCACAAGTACACCGTGTGCCACATGTCAGATGTGGAAGTGAATGGAGAGCAAAGTGAAACAAAGTGTTTTGCTCAAGGACACAATGCACTGCATGGTCCAGGAATCGAAACCATGGTCTTGCAATCGTGAGTGCAACACTTGAACCACTTGGCCATGCATTCTCAAATGTGCTGAACAGATGGGTGAAGAAACAAGGATTTCTGGTGCAATTATCTCGATCACAACACATTTCAGTGTAATTAGTGAGAATGTAAAGTTGCACTGCGACATCCTCATCATCATCATCCTCATCATCATCACCAGCACCAGCACCAGCACCACCAGCACCACCAGCTCCACCACCACCATCATCATCATCATCATTATTATCACCACCGCCTCCACCACCACCACCACCACCACCACCACCACCACCACACCACCACCACCATCATCATCATCGTTTAACGTCCGTTTTCCATGCTGGCATGGGTTGGCCGGTTTGACTGAAGACTGGCAAGCTAAGAGGCAGCACCAGGCTCCAATCTGATTTGGCAAGGTTTCTACAGCTAGGTGCCCTTCCTAATGCCAACCACTCCGAGAGTGTAGTGGGTGCTTTTATGTGCCACTGGCACGAGTGCCATTGACCTGATACTGGCATTGACCACGACTATGGTCTCACTTAGCTTGACAGGTCAACACAAGCACAGTATATAGCCAAAGGTCTTGGTCACCTGTTTGCCTTCATGAGGCCCAACGCTCTCAAATGGTGCTTTTTACATACTACTGGCTACGATTTCACTCGATTCGACAGGGCTTCACAAGCACAGCATGTCGCCCAACAACTGAAGGGTGATTTTAAAGGGCCAGTTATGCGACACTGGCATTGGCCAAAACTACAATCTCAAAAAGCCAAGAACTCAATATTACATCCTTGATGCCAACGACGAGTGAACAATAGAGGCTGTAAGATCTTTAGCAGATTTGTTCCTCCAACATTGCCTGACAACCGGATCTGGAGTGTTTACGTCCCCGTAACTTAGCGGTTCAGCAAAAGAGACCGATAGAGTAAGTACTAGGCTTACAAAGAATAATTCCAAGGGTCAATTTGCTCGACTAAAGGCGCTGCTCCAGCATGGCCACAGTCAAATGACTGAAACAAGCAAAAGAGTAAAAGTAAAAGAGTAGATTGAGAGAAAAAATACAAAGTTAAATGCATTAAATGTGTTGAAGTAGTCAAGATAAAGTAGGTACCATATTCCAAGGCATATAGGAAGTACTTATTCTCTCCTCAAAAATGTCGTAAACAACCTCCATGGGTCCTATATGCAAAGTTAAATTTCCTCTAGGCTTTAGGGCTTTACAAACATTTTTCCTGAATATGTGCTGCCAAAATAAGGGTGCATCTTATATGTCCATACATCTTTTCTGTCAATGAATATGGTAAAATAACTCGTTGTCTCTACTAATGTTCTATAGAAATTATAGCCAGCACTGTCTGTAGGGATAACCTCAACAAGTGATTTAATAGCACTGCTAACACAGTAGAACACTGTATTGACTTATAAAATCATTAAGGGGAATATAAATGTATTTAGGGATCATGTTAAGGTGTGTTTTATCATTGGTGATAAACGTGAAATAGACAAGAAGAAGAAACTGAGTCAGACAGATAAAGAAGATACTCAATGGTCATAGATAATGACTGACCCAGTTGTCTGAGAGACGGGAGGAGATGGAGATCAGCCCATAATTGTAAAATGCACATAGGAATGGTGCATGAAGGAGATGAAGAATTTCTGATCAAGGGCAATTTCTATGATTACGTTTAGGGCTACCAAGATTAGTGGAAGGAATGGAGGAATCGATTCTCAAATCAGAGAACTGGTTTAAATGATTAGAATAGAGTGGACTCTGCTAAACTGTGGACTCTCCTAAGAACATCACGGGGCCTGGTGTTGGTGTTAAACTGTGACGGATTAATTCTACCATTCAAATAATTGTAATAGTATAAAAGTAAATATATTTACCTCTGGAATCCATAAGCATAAACAAGTGGACCGCCAACTAACGGACCTGGAAAAAAACCAAAGTGATAACAATACTCAGTAAAACATTTGGTGCATGCGTGTATGAGAGAGTTTGCGTGAGTGCTTGTGTAATTACACACACACACACGACAACTATTCGCTTGTGACCGAGGAAGACTATTACTGACCATTGCCCATGCAAGAGTGGCTGTGTGGTAAGTAACTTGCTTACGAACCACATGGTTCCGGGTTCAGTCCCACTGC
Organism: Octopus sinensis; assembly: GCF_006345805.1. NCBI lineage: Eukaryota > Metazoa > Mollusca > Cephalopoda > Octopoda > Octopodidae > Octopus > Octopus sinensis. The sequence continues at coordinate 25,754,814 of NC_043000.1, read as the reverse complement.
GTGGCACCTTGGGCAAGTGTCTTCTACTATAGCCTCGGGCCGACCAAAGTGAGTGGATTTGGTAGACGGAACTGAAGAAGCCCGTCGTATATATATATATATATATATATATATATATATATATATATATATATATGTAGGTCCCGGTTGATTCGGGGTTAACCACAGTAAATAAGGTACTCAATACATAGCAGAGTAAAATTAATTTATTATATAGAAGGAGCTTCTACAGGACTAGAACTGTCATTCAAGAGAAATTTTCAGGAAGCTAGTTAACAAGAATTGTATTGGCATTTAACATTTAGGCAGGTTTATAGGGGTGGTGGTGGGGGACTTTTTGGGGGTAGGCATAGCGCAAAAAAATCATACTTGGGGGAGTGGTCAAGGAGTCAGTGGTAAATAGATAGAAGAATAAATAAAAGAATAAAAAAAGAATAAAAAATAAAAAAATATATAGAAGAATAGAGTTTTAGGTAAATAAGGAAATTCTCACTTATACTATACACATGGTATACATATATACACACAACACACCACACATATATACATACACACATACATACACACACACCCATAATATATATATATATATATATATACACACACATACATATACATACATATATCACACACAAATATATATATATATATATATATATATATATATATATATATATATATATATATATATATAATACATATACATGTACATACATACACACATACATGCATATACAATATACACCACACATGTATATATACACACACACGACCACACATACACATACACACAAAAAATATATACATACACACACATACACATACACACATACACACACATATCCACATACACACATGCGCGCGTGCACACACAAAACACAAGTCCCTATATCTCATAATACATACACACATATATGTGGTTGTGTGTGCATGTGTGATGTGGATATGTGTGTGTGTATGTGTGTATGTGTTGTGTGGTATGTATATATTTTTGTGTGTATGTGTATGTGTGGTCGTGTGTGTGTATATATACATGTGTGTGGTTATATGGATATGCATGTATGTGTGTATGTATGACATGTATATGTATATATATATATATATATATAATATATATATTGTGTAGATATATGTATGTATGTATGTTGTATATATATATATATATATATATTATGGGTGTGTGTGTATGTATGTGTGTATGTATTATGTGTGTGTGTGTGTGTATATATGTATACATATGTGTATAGGTATAAGTGAGAATTTCCATTTACCTAAAACTCTATTCTTCTATATATTTTTTTATTTTTTATTCTTTTTTTTATTCTTTTATTTATTCTTCTATCTAATTTACCACTGACTCCTTGACCACTCCCCAAGTATGATTTTTTGCGCTATGCCTACCCCAAAAAGTCCCCCACCACCACCCCTATAAACCTGCCTAAATGTATAAATGCCAATACAATTCTTGTTAACTAGCTTCCTGAAGATTTCCCTTGAATGAAACAGTTCTAGTCCTGTAGAAGCTCCTTCTATATAATAAATTAAAAAAAAAAAAAAAATATATATATATATATGTGTGTATGTGTGTGTGGTGTGTGTGTGTGTGTGTGTGTGTGCGTGCGTGTGTGTGTGTGCGTGTGTATGTGTCTGTTTTTGTCCCACCAACAGTGCTTGACAACCAATGCTGGTGTGTTTACGTACCCGTAATCTAGCGGTTCGGCAAAAGCGACCGATAGAATAAGTATTAAGCTTACAAATGATAAGTCCTGGGGGCGATTTGCTCGACTAAAGGCGGTGCTCCAGCATGGCCACAGTCAAATGACTGAAACAAGTAAAAGAGTAAAAGGGTATCTGTATTGCACTCACAGGCAGCTTCGACCGGGTCCGTGCTCATAGCTTCCATGCTCGTCGTGGTACCTTTCTGCTTGACTGCACACTGAACAGTCGTCTTGCCAGCGATTGCGTGACCAAACATTTTAGGTCGAATAAGGCTTGGGCAACACGTCATAGTTGAAAACACTTGCCCGCGCTACCATGCAGTAAGGCTGAACCCCAAATCACATGGGTGGGAAGCAAGCTTCTCAGCTACTGAACCTATACCTGTTCCTACACACACATCACCCCCCACACTCCTGTACAAACACACATATAGGATAGTATGAAATGTGTCCATCTGTATACTTATTTCTCGCTTGTGTGTTGCTGTTCTCTATACTCCAAATGCTTTTCTTTGTCAGTCCATCACCTTACTGGTGCAACTAGAGGAGGAACACCATGGAATTTAAAGATGTGGAATTTAACTGCACCGATACTACGCGAATTCTGGACTCCATGGCTGATGAGAGGTGTTCCATGATTAATTTGTCATTTTCCATAACTGTTTCCAGGTTCTGCTTTGATTATCACTACACACACATACACGTTTGCTCTCTCACACACAGACACAAACACACATATGCATCCACACACATGCGCGTGCAACACACAAACACACGTATGCGTGCATGTATGTATGTATCTATGTATGTATCTATCTATATATACACACATCATTTAAATTTATGCGAAACATTTCGAAGATATATATGTATATATATGTGTGTGTGTGTGTGTGTGTGTATACATGAATACATAATACATACATACATATATATATATATATATATATATATATATATACACATATAAAAACAGATGAGTGGTACAACAAGACACCAATATTTACTGGAAAATAGCAATCGATACAAATTCGACACTATTGTAAAGCTTCACTGCATATTTACTAGCAAAGACGTGTGTGTGCAACAAACACGAAAAATTTGTCTTACCTCTCGGAAGAACATTCGATAAATAGACAACCTAGAATCGGATAATGCAGGACCGGTTTCTGACTCTCTCAAATACGTTTGACAACGTAAGTTTGATCAGTCGTCATCAGTTGCATTTACCTAGATAATATTTCAAATGTTGCCACATCAGTGCCAGTATACTCGCCTGAACGCCTAACCGTTAACAGAACCGAGAACAGTGAAGGAGTTTACAATGAAAAATAATTCTACCCTTATGGGGCTTTATTTTACTGGAAAGTAATACATTTGTATGCTATATATATATATATATATATATATATAGATATATATATATATATATTATATATATATATATTATATATATATATATATATATAAACACACATACACGCAACACACAAATACAATGAATATATGTATTCAAACACATATACATATATATTCATATATAAATACATATATAAACACACACACTTGTACACATACACACACACTCTTATATGTATAAACAAAGAAATTTTGATTGAATTGTCTGTTAAAATCCTCAATGTAAATATTATAAGCATCAGTTTGAAAGAGAAAAGAGAAACAGAAGTAAAGTAGTGAAACAAAGGAATGCGTGGGGAGGAATGTTCCAGTGGTACTTACCCAAACTCATTGATAAACACACGGCCATGTCAGATATAGCATAGACGTTACCATAAACCTCACTGTGACGCTTGTCAACCACAAGCGCAAATATTGGCTGCATGGATGTACTGATCAAACCTATAAAGATTTGAAATAAAACACAACTGCAGTTATAACGTGTGTGTGTGTGTGTGTGTGTGTGTGTGTGTGAAACGGTAAAGTTCCATTTATCCTTTATTTTGGAGGGTTCCAAAGGGGAGATTTCAAACAAAGATTCTTCATACTTCGTTGGTAGCTTATTGGCGTAAGATTTTTGCGAAAATGAAATTATTATATGTATAAGGTATGAGATGAGAATTTATGGAAAGGTATCCGATGAAGGAGGCGGCGAGCTGGCAGAAACGTTAGCACGCCGGACGAAATGCTTAGCGGTATTTCGTCTGCCGCTACGTTCTGAGTTCAAATTCCGCCGAGGCCGATTTTGCCTTCCATCCTTTCGGGGTCATTTAAATAAGTATCAGTTACGCACTGGGGTCGATGTAATCGGCTTAATCCGTTTGTCTGTCCTTGTTTGTCCCCTCCATGTTTAGCCCCTTGTGGGCAATAAAGAAATAAGGAAAGGTATCCCATAGAAACGCAACAGACTATTAAAGATGGAGAAGAGATGTTAAAATTTTAAAAGATGAATTTTAGTACATGCATTCGATCGTTTCGAACAGCAATATTAGCATGTAAGTGACATGGTAGATTAATTATAAATTAAATTAAATTATTTAATTACATATTACTGCTCTCCTCAGTATGACAAGGAACCAAGACATTATGTAATGAACTTCATTAGGTTACAGCAGTTTCTGATATATGATGCTATGCACTCATAGTTGAGTGTTTGTGCATCACCCTAAAGCTTCGTCTGAGCTTAAAAAATGAATTGCAATTCTATTTGAGAAGACATTTATATATATGGAAAACATCACCATCGAATATTATAAAACAGCATAGGGGGTCATATTACAAATACTTGGCCCATCTTGTAACTAACGTTGACGGCGAGAACTAAATAAGGCATAGTAGTGGTGGTAGCGGTGGTGGTGGTAGGATTACAAATGCAATCGTTAAAAGGGGAGGAGGAGGAGGAGGAGGAGGGGACGTGGGTGAAAGTTTTTGCAATAACTTACCAACTGCGAGACCGAGGAATCCTGTTACCACCAACATCATCGTAAACGTTATGGAATAGGCTAGCTGGAAGAATTGAAAGAACAATAATAGAATGACTACAAGAAGAAAAGAAATAAAAAACAACAAAAATAAATCCAACAAGTCAAATAAACTGCAGCAAAGATTCGAAACCTAATCGGTCAGTCACCATGTGTGAGCCACCGTAGTTTCACATGATTGGTCTATAAATCGACCAATCAGCCTGAGGCTGTGGCGTGATATGGTTTTCTCGAATATCCCCTGTAAAAATATTTTTGTGTTCAATTGCAGAGTGTTGAAGGCAGCTGACTGACTCAGGTACCTATACCCTTGTCATGTAGATGTCCAACGGACTGCTGATGCCACAAATTGCCTCGGAGAATTGCGCAGATGATTCCGTTTAAATTATGGACCTACCGCATGTTGTCACACAGATAGCCTTATATATTTTCAGAACAGTTTTCCTTTCCTCTCATTCAGCAATTACTTATATCATTCATTGCAATTCGCCAACACAAAATGTCTTTATGTCTGGCAATAAATATTAGTTAATGTTCGTATGTTTGCTTCAGTTATTATTCACACAGCCATTGAAATATATCTTCATTGACCAGTTCAAACCAAACGACAGCAAATTTCTCGCGACAAAACAAATACATTTGTTAACAATTGTTATCAACATAGACAAGTCAGTGAAATGACAGAACAGTTGGAGCGTTGGGCAAAAGATTTCGAAGGAATTCTTCGGCTGTTTACAAATTCGTGAATAGATAGGTGAAGTAATTATTGATGGAAAAGACAGACAGAAAAGGAAGAAAAATGTGAATAAAACTTACCGCCATAAGACACAGGGAACTGAAGAACAAACCAACGAGACCTTGAATCCACCTAAAAATTATGAATATATAATGGATTAATTAACGAATTAATTCTACAATAAAACACGGGGAGTGATTTTGTTTGATTAAAGCAACAATACATGAGTTAAATAGTAATAATAATAATAATAATAATAATAATAATGATGATGATGATGATGATGATGATGATGATGATGATGATGATGATGATGATAATAATAATTTTGGTACAAAGTCATCAGTTTCGGGGTAAGGTGTAAGTCGATTACATCGATCCCAGTACTCAACTGGTACTTTCTTTATCGACCCCAATAGGATGAAAGGCAAAGTGAACCTCGACGGAATTTGAACTCAAAACATAAAGACAAACCGAAGTGCCGCTAAGCCCGGTGTGCTAAAGATTCTACCAGCTTGACGCCGCCATAGGTTCAAATATGAAAATATAAGTTCACTGGAAGAGGAGGTTAACTAATCAGCCTCCATTTAAGTTTCTGCTTAAATTTTAACTTTGATTTGTGGTTTCAGAAATCTTAGTAAAAATTACGGAATTCGCCCGAATGTCAAAGGCAGAATTTTACTAGGGACAACATGTTGAAGAGAAAGTTCAGAAGTATGGGGAGAGAGAGAGAATGAAAGAAAAGTTTGATGTTGGAAATGTATATATTTACATACCTAGGAAACCATCTGACGAGACGAGGAAATATTAAACCAGCAGCCAAGTATCCAACAGATGTCGGTAGAACAACGATTCCTAAAGAAAACGAATAACGAATATATATATAAGCAATAATAAATCTCTGAACGAGGTATGAACAGTAGCTGCACGACAATGTGAAGTATATTTGCCACTTAAATGTGGCTAACCACTAAGGGTGGATGCTACTGTAGCTTGTAGCCCCAGGAGAACATCTTCTCCAGCTGGCTATTGACACACTTTCTGTGTCCTATCGGTATGTGCAAAGGGAAGTCATCCTTCCCATCGTCGACCTGAAGTGGGAAGGATGGCTTCCCTTTGCAAATACTGATAGGGCACAGAAAGTGTGTCAATAGCCAGCTGGAGAAGATGTTCTCCAGGGGCTACAAGCTACAGTAGCATCCACCCTTACTGGTTAGCCACATTTAAGTGGCAAATATACTTCACACACGCGCACACACACACACACACACACACACACACACACACACACACACACGCATACACACGCACACATATATGCCTACATACATACACATACATATATATACGAGGGTGAGTCAAAAAAGTAGTGCCATTTTGTTTAGGACAAGTATAATTACCAACACAGGAACATGTATCATACATCAAAATGAAGCTGGTCCTCTGTGGACCGCATCCCTACTTTTCAACATAGTCACCGTTTCTCTCAATGAGAGCATGTATCACCTTCAAATGAGAGCATGTATCCCTGCCCCCTAAAATTCTGTTGACTGTTCTTTGAGCCATTTTTTCACTACAGTTTTCACTTCCTCTCACTGGAATAATGTTTGCCTCTCAAACTCTTTTGTGACGCTGAAGAGATGATAATCTGAAGGCGCTAAATCTGGCGAGTGTGGAGGTAGTGAAGAAGTGGCTCATATACATACCCAACACTAATTCGCCAAAGGGAAACTCTTACAGCTCCAAAGAAAGAACCAGTACACACACACACACACATACGTCCAAATAATGTACACATTGGTACAACTGACACACGCATATACACACAAACATACAAATACACCTACGAGAATCACAACGCATACACTAACACTGAAAGAAACATACAATCTTACACTTGCACACACGCAAAATATTCATAGACCGCTCACGGTCAGTCTCTCATTTGCTCTCGTACGTATGAAACCTCTTCCCTTCTCTAATTTGTGGTCACCTTAAGGTACTTCTAACATAGCTTAACGCAGACTAAAACGTATTTCTCTCTAATTCCCGTTTATTCTTGTTTTAATAATTTCCAACTCTCTGTCTTTTTTGAAGAAGTGCTAAAGCTCGAAATATCAAGAACACTTCTTTCATATCTTTCCCAACGTGTAAATCTACATTACGCTCTTGGTTTTTACCTGGGCATTCTTGTTATCCGTTCGTCCACCCGTCTGCCTGTCTGTCTGTCTCTGTCTGTCTGTCTGTCTGTATCTATCTATCTATCTATCTATCTATCTATCTATCTATCTATCTATCTATCTATCTATCTATCTATCTATCTATCTTATAATCAATTTTGTTTTTTACTTCGTCACTTGTTATCTCCATTGATAAATTTACCGATCTGTCAGCCATCCATCCCTCTGTCTGTCCGTCTGTCAGTTCATCTGTCTGTCTGCATACTACGTGCTTCTGCTTAGTTGTCATTTACCAAGTTCCATTCAGAAGATATTTGGTTAATCCGAGACTGTTATTGAGTTATAATTAATTACCCAAGGCGGAGAAGCAGTGAGAATCGATCCCATAGCTACGTCGTTACAAAGCAAACTCTTTAACAACATACGGTTTAAGCTGAAATGGTAATATTTAATCCTACTTACCAAGTTGCCAAGTGGAAGCATTTATCAGTTCAAGAAGTCTTATCGGTAAGAACGCCAATACAATTGAGACATCGAGATTCAGCAAAAAAATATTTACTGAAAAATGTAAGAAATTAGAAAATGAACAAATAATAAAAAAAAAACAGATAAATAATAATAAATAAATAAATGTTCCTGTATCGAACGGATGATGTTGTTATGTCTGTTTAGTTTTGGATCTATCCTATTTGAGAGGAACTATGATCAAAGGTGTTTTATTTGTGATGATCCCTGTCTTTTATTCCGACTTACTGGTATAGTACTATATTATTGTAGCAGGAATTTTTTTGGCTGTCTCAAACACTTACTGCCGAGGAATCGAATGCAAATCACTGTGTTCAGTCAAAAATGTCTAAACAACAGGATTAATGACATCAGCTAAGAACTGACCACTCACATCTCTTGAAGAAACATCATGAACTTGTTTTTCTCAGTAGCTAGCTGACCAGCAAAAAATACAATGGATCCAACAGATGCTTAACTCATTAAATCCCAGTGTTATAAACAAGCATTGTTTTGGTCGAACAAGATATGGATTGTCATTAAAACGTTTGTTTTTGGTGGCTTTTCTTTGAAATGCATTAGTTATATTTCTACTTGTATTTCTACTAACTGGCCAGTGGACATCAAAGTAACGAATGCAAGAATTTACAGTACTTGACGACAGTTACAAAATATAGCCGCGACGAACGACGACGAACGACGACGACAAATGATAACGACGACGATGAATTCAGTCCACTCATGGCTGTTGTCGTTGCTGACACAGACACACATCTCATACAAACTGCTGAACCGCTTCACTTGGTTTAAATATCTTTTCTGTCGTATGTCATAACGACACATTGTTTTAATCTTTTATTCTTTTATTCTTTTACTTGTTTCAGTCATTTGACTGCGGCCATGCTGGAGCACCGCCGTTAGTCGAGCAAATCGACCCCAGGACTTATTCTTTGTAAGCCTAGTACTTATTCTATCGGTCTCTCTTGCGGAACCGCTAGGTTACGGGGATATAAACACACCAGCATCGGTTGCCAAACGATGTTGGGGGACAAACACAGACGCACAAACATACACACACACATACATATGTATACATATATACGATGGGTTTCTTTCAGTTTCCGTCTACCAAATCCACTCACAAGGCTTTGGTCGGCCCGAGGCTATAGTAGAAGACACTTGCCCAAGGTGCCACGCAGTGGGAATGAACCCGGAACCATGTGCTTGGTAAGCAAGCTACTTACCACACAGCCACTCCTGCGCCTATTTTGTTATCGATAAATAAATAATTTGTATTTGGGATTTCAGACTTCTTGATCTTTCATCGCAACACGTTTAATAGGAGTTACATATGTTCTTTTAATAACAGTTTGATTCACGACTTAAAGTACCTGCCACTAACATCTGATGAGATGGACGTGTCCTACACACCCACAAAACTGAAAGTCATATGGTGCTGAGTTGTACAGACACACTTGCTGAAACCAACCTGTCCAGTTACATGCAAGCATTAAAAAAACCATAAAATTAAATATAAATTAGCTTGTTTCATAAAATTAAATATAAATTAGCGTGTTTCACCAAACTATACAAATATAACAAACTCTATTTACTTAGTACGTCCATCGCATGCAAAGCATTGCTCTCAATTTCCCCCTGTCCTAGCTGTATATTTATGAACGAATATAAACGCCAAAATATTTTAAACCATTTATAAGATAATGAAGAATATAATCTACGAATTTGAGTGCTTTTACTCCCCACCAATTGAAAAGAATCCGTAAAATCGATATGAATTGAAATATAGAAAACAGCCATCGTTAATTATGTTGCCTAACGTTCATAGAATATTCGTTTGAAAATTTTTAGTTCTTAAAAGCATTTGGAAAGACGACTGACAAGAAAAGTAAGTGATATAAAAAGCAGCACTTACATGCGACAATGATGATGTAGGGATCTTTGAGTAATGTACAGAGGGAGCCATGTAGGTGCTGTAGAAATAGATATGAAGAGGAAAGAAATCATAATACAAAAAAGAATATACATACATAATATATACATACATACATAATACATACATACATACATACATACATACATACATACATACATACATACATACATACATACATACATACATACATATATACATACATACATACATAATACATACGTATATATATATATATATATATATATATATATATATATATATATATTATATATATATATATATATATATATATATATATAAATGTACTCATAACTTAATGTTTATTTCTTCCATGAGTACAAGTAAGTATCTAATTTATTTTCTTATCGTATTTATCGCTGATGACGAGAAAATTCTAAATGAATTAACTCAGAAATCGGGACCGATTCAATAATAACGAATTTTTAAAGAAATTTCTGTCGGTTTGCTTTCAAGACGCGTGCTTATAGTGAGAAATTATATGGTTATTGACGATTAATTGTATTTTCAGCATATGTGCCCTTGAAACCAGTTAAGTGCATTAATTTAAATTTAAATAAATCTTCATATATACCCTTTGTGCATTTTAAACTTCGTTTATTTCTTAAACATTACTATTTGCATGAATTAGTAACGACACACACATACACACATACACAGAGCAAATCAAATAAAAAATAAATAAGAAAGAACAACAAAAGTCAAATGAAAATTCATAGTTGATATGTTTAGGTTGATTGATTGATTGATTCTAGTTTCAGCTCATGAGCTGTGGCCATGCTGGGGCACCGCCATTTTGATGCTCAAAAAAGGAATAAAAATTATAGAGTAAAAGTAAACGTTTCGGATTTAGGTTCTTCGTCGGATTCTAAAGGAAAGTCCAGGCAGAGACAAGGAATAGAAGAAAGGATTTAAGAAAAGAAAGAAAAGAGTCAGGAAAAAACCCCACGTGTATTAAGTTCCCATGATCGACCTTTGACTAACCGGAAGTGTGAGAGATAGTGAAACAAGACAGTGAAAGAGGAGTGCGTGATAGTATGTGTGTGTGCGCACGTGTATGCATGAGGGTATATGTGTAAGTAACAATAAAAGAAGAATTGAATGTTACAAATTCTCTGCATGTGTTTGTTGTGTGTGTGTGCGCAATTCGTACCCGAATCACAGATTAAAAGACTTGCTCTTAGAGAGAAAGCATTGAGCTTTTAGGCATTTTAGATATTCCTGATAGAATTTAGTTTTAATTTGTGACAGCAGTAGCATGTTTAGAATCTATAACTTTCGTCTACTTTCCTTTCTTTGCCTGGCGATGATGGCCCTGTATGTATTTATAATATATAGGTTGTTTATTGCAAGATAAATATTTATAAGTTGGTATAAGACTGAGGAGACCCCCTTCGGTCATGAATGACCATGGGATTGCACCTAGAAAATTACCCTCCGAGACAAGGTTGTTTATGGAAGACCAGCAGTCGCCTATGCATACCAGCCTCCCCTCTCCACACCACTGATGTTATCCAAGGGAAAGGCAAAGGCTGATATAGCTTGGCACCAGTGACGTCGCAACTCATTTCTACAGCTGAGTGAACTGGAGCAACGTGAAATAAAGTGTCTTGCTCAAGAACACAACACGCAGCCCGGTCTAGGAATCGAACTCACAACCTCACGATCGTAAGCTCGACGCTCTAACCACTGAGCCAGGCACCTTCACGGGTATAAGACTACAAAAGAATATATGAGACTTTACAAGACTTTAAAAAACTTTGTAAGCGGTGTTGAAAGTGTCGTCCTTCATTTTCAATACATGAATTGACTCTTCTACACATGTTTTGAAAAACATCTTGGAGAGTCTGACGCGCCATGGACCGTGTGAAGGTTATGATTGTGTCTTTTAGCTCATTAATGGTTTTCGGGCGATTCTTGTATACTGATCCTTTACTTGCTCCCCAGAAGAAAAGTCTAGTGGTGTTAAATCATGTGATCTTGGTGGCCGAAGTCCCTTCGAAATAATCCGTTCATCGAAAAACTCTTGGAGTGTGCTGTGTAGCTCCATCTTGCTGAAAGTATGCATTATTAATTTCATTTACTGTGAGTTGGCCTACAAATGGACGGACAATATTTGAGCAATATCTCTCGGTGTTGATGGTGTCCTCAAAAAAAAAAAAAAAAAATTCACTGCGGAGACACTTTTTGAAAACCCTGTATAACATATTTATCATTTGCTACTTGAAACTTGAAATGTTTTATTTTTGCTTACCTTCACCGAGGATTCTCTCTTCATTGTTAATAACTGAAGAACTGAAAAAAAAAAAAAACCCAGAAACATTAAATTGTTAGAAAAAACAAAAGCAAAAGCAAAAACAAAACAGCTTTAACATGTAATAACAGAAAGAGAGGTTAGATTTGGAGTCGATTTCGAGGGTTTGTATTAGCAAAACTGTTCCGTTTCTATGCTTTCGTCACAGACATCATCTTCATCATCACTCTCATCATCATCATCATCATCATCATCATCATCATCATCATGTCTCTTCCTGTTCCAGTTTCTCGAATTTGAAACCACTACTCAATCAGGAACATGGTTTGGCAGAATCACTAGGGCATCGGACCAAATATCTCACTGTATTTTTCCTTCCAACTCAATGTTCTGGGTTCAAATTCGTCCGAGGCCAACTTTGCTTTTCATTCTTGCGGTTCGCTAAAATGATGTACCAGTCATATACTGTGGTCGATGACATCAGTTTTTCCACTCATCTCAAAATTGTTAGCCTTGTCCTTAAATTAGAAATTAAAGGTGGTGAGCTGGCAGAAAGGTGTGTGCGTTGCACAAAATGCCTTGCACAAAATGCCTTGCGGTATTTCTTTTGAGGTTTACGCTCTGATTTAAAATCCCACTGAGGTCAGCGACGCCTTTCCTCCACCTCCACGTTGAGGTCGATAAAATAAAGTACCAATCAATGGTTTAGTGTGGAGGCACATGGCCCAGTGGTTAGAGCAGCGGACTCGCGGTCGAGGGATCGCGGGTTCGAATCTCAGGCCGGGCGATGTGTGTGTTTATGAGCGAAACTCCTAAGCTCCACGTGGCTCCAGCAGAAGATAATGGCGAACTTCTGTTGACTTTCGCTACAACTTTCTCTCACTCTTTCCTCCTGCATCTTGCAGCTCAACTGAGACGGACCGGCATCCCGTCCAGGTGGGGAACCTATACGCGAAGGAAACCGGGAAACCGGCCCTTATGAGCCAGTCGTGACTCGAGAAGGAACAAACAAGCAAAAAAACGATGGTTTAGTACAGAAGTCGATGGTTTAGGATGATCCTTTCTCCTTATATGGCTGACCTTATGCCTAAAGAACAAACCAATTAGGAAGTTGAGTGGAAGAATCATGAGAGCGCCTGAAAATGCTTTGCGGTATTTTGCCTTAACGAAAGTGCCTTTTCTGCAGACTAGTTCAATAACTAGTCTGCAGTAAAAGTCTTCGTTCACAGTTCGTTTTTTTACGAGCTCACGGCCAATGCTAATGCTCAAATCCTGCCGAGGTCAGCTTTGTCTTTCATCCTTTCAGATGTCGATAAAGTAAAGAAGCAGTCAAGTACTTCGGTCGTTGGTATTGATTAACGCCGCTTAAAGTTGTTAACTCTGTGTCTAAATCTGTAACCGTCATTATCTCTGCATCTTAATGCTGTATTAATTTCACCAATATCACTCGTGTTTTAACATTAGCAGTTTAATGGTTTAACGACAAGCCTCTAATCTTTAAAAATGTTCTCACTTGTCAGAGAAATTGAATGTAATAGCGAAATAATGATCTCCGACGTTAAACGAAATACTTACATATAGCGAAGCTCATGATACCAGATAGAAGAATGAAAGGAAAAGCAGGGTTGACAAATTCAAACAGAAGACTTCCATACACGGGACCAGCTGTAAATAGAAGAAGAACTCATAAACTGAACATAAATAATTTGAAACATCTAACTTAGTGGTTCTCAGCTAGAGAAGGGGTTCATAAAGAGATTTTGCTGCTAAAATTTATCTGCAATAAACTGGTTTACATCTACAAACACAAAATATTTTAACAATACTTTTAAAGAATTCCTAATAATATTTAATTATGAAAAATGCAATAAGATTTTATTAAATATCAAATGGCTCTGAGAGTTCACAACCCGAATAAAATTGGTATTAAAGGGGTCCACTGGTGAAAAATGGTTGAGAACCACTGATCTAATTGAATTAGTTAAGAATGATATTGTAAAGGAATATGAATCAAAACAGCGCTAATATTTACCGATAATTCCAATGGACAATCCACTAAACGCATAGCCTATTACATTTCCCCGGCGATAATCATCTTTGAATGTTGCTGCTACAAGTCCTAGAGCTGAGAACAAAAGGTAAACATGACTGAGTAACGAATACCGAATCCAAACAGACAAAGGTTAGCGCGACATTAATTTCATTTGTTTATCACTATCTATACAGGTAAAACCAGATTTTCAGTGGCGTTTTTGATTAGGTATTAGACGGCGGGATGGAGGTGACTGAAAGTTAAAGGTTCACACCTCTTCTATGTGCATTGTGTTGCGATCATGTTCAAGATATTCAACCCATGGCACATTTTGCACAAATGTCGGTCTTATCTCTTTTAGTTTAAACACAAATGTATAAAACATGGTGATAGTTTACCTAACTGGTGTTCTCCATTGGAGTTGAAAAGGGGCTACACAACACATACACTTCGAATTAGTCACCTTGCGCAGCAATACACCACTCCCAGCGTTCCTGCTACTTTTGGAATGTGTCCTGGAAGTTGTTTTTCGCAAGCGAGTCGAGGACATCCTGCAATTTGCTCTTGATCTCAACAACGGTTGTTAAAATGATGACCTTTGAGCTCTCTTTTCATCTTTAGGAAAAGATGGAAGTCCGCAAGTGCCAAATCTTGCAAACAGGGTGGATGTGGAAGCGATACTATGTTGTTCTTGGTGGGAAACTCACGAGTGAGGAGACCTCGGTGAAGGTATTTTGTTGTCGTGAAAAATCTAATTCTTCACGCTCCACAGATCCGTAATGTCTTGCCCTAGTGGGAGGAATGTTGATTTGATGGAGGGAATGAGCTAACGTGCTGCAGGAAAATTTAATCGCTATAAACAAATTATTTGTGCAGGTCACTAAGCAAGAAATTGCAGAACCGTGCCTTTCTCGGAATCAAGAGATCATCATTACACACAAACACACACAGACATACACATGTATGTATGCATGTATGTATGCATGTATGTATGTATGTATGTATGTATGTATTGAGCGCATTTCTGGCAAGTAATACGTACATATATTAATTGCTGGAATGTGGTGCTGATGATAAAGTAATAACTCCCGAAATATGCATATACACACATTGCTTGTTTTATAAAAATCATCGATCGCATTGTTTACATAGAGGTATTCGTATACGAAACGTCGTAACTACACACACGCACGCACACACACACACACAACACACACACACACACACACACACACACACACACACACACACACACACAAGAAGAAGCGATTGTGTAACATGCTAGACGTAAGCAAGAGCAGGCAAAATGGCTGTAACCAAATACCAAGCGCATACAGCAGGTTCTGTTCCCGCAGTTATCACATTTTACCTCTAAACTATATTTAAGGTTTTGGTCAAAATATCTATAATGTTAACTCACCTGTCACCGCTGTCAGCGAGGACGAGATTCCTTGTAACACTCGAGTAACTATCAACATCCAGTAAGTTTTACTGTAGGGAAAAGCTGGCGAGAGAAAAACCACAAGGAATTTTCAAATATCAAATTGGTGTCGCGACAGATTTTTAAGGAATGGCTATGTTAAAAAGGAGCGGAGAAAATGTGTCTATTTTAACAGAGACAAGGCTAAGGTAATTGATTACTTGCTACGATGGTTGAAACGCCTTAGTAGAATGGTTTTTGGATCAATGAAGAAAACAGAACGAAGGAAACAGATGAATGAAATATCAGGAAAGAAGAAAAGTTGAAAAATATTTAGAGGTCGGAATATAACTGAAATAAGTTTAGGGTTGGTATTGTCTATCCACCTATCCATTTTTATGGTCCCAAAAGGGCACAAAAGTGATGTCAAATAAGTCAGCATCGAATCAGCGATGCCAAATAGACGGAGCCAAAACAGCTGTGTCAAACCGTCTCAGACCGTACAATAGAGCTTATATTTTCGTACCAAACTCATTCTCCCCAAGTTCTAACTACGAGTGTAATGTTACACTGCTGCTGATGGTGATGGTGGTGCTGGTGTTGGCTGTGATGGTTGTAATTATTGTTGACAAACACCAAGCAAGACGGCGTGAATCAGCCAAGCTTTACCTGCTAGAAATAGCAATCCAAATGCTTTTAAATCAGATCCAAATGCTAGATGTTCAAGAACCAAATGAAGAGCAGATTTTCAATTCCGGGATCATCTTGATTCCAAAAAGGGCATAATATGTCTATGTTGAGCAAATGAGATACAGGGTTCCCATCGGACAGACAGAATTTCGTTTTTATTAATATAGATTTCAAAGTCTTTGATCAGATGCTTAACATTAATCTTACGTAACACATCTGATTCTATACTTGGTAGATATAAGGCATCCGAATATTATCCCAAGTTTAAAGGGATTTCTCTTGTGCCGTAAACTATTTACCGTTTCTCTGATGCCCAATCTTCCCTTGATTCTCTAAGCGCGTGCGTATTTTGCTTAATATTTAATCTAGAGCTGCCTATTTGGGTACGAAATAGGGTGATTAGAAAGTATAAACATACCTAATGTGGAGAGGAGAAGGACCAAGCTACCAAACAACATCGGCTTCCGATAACCAAATCTGAAAACAAGAAAAATGGTGCAGTTGAAAAACAGCAGAAATGATATGTTCTTTTCTACTCTAGGCACAAGGCCCGAAATATTTGGGGAGTGGGGTAGTCGATTAGATCGACCCCAGTACGAAATTGACTTAATTTATAGACCCCGAAATGAAGAAAGGCAAAGTCGACCCCGGTGGCATTTGAACTCAGAACATAAAGACAGACGAAATACTGCTAAGCATTTCGCTCGGCGTGCTAACGTTTCTTATTTCTTTATTGCCCATACGGGGCTAAACATAGAGGTTACAAACAAGGACAGACAACGGGATTAAGTCGATTATATCGACCCCAGTGCGTAACATGGTACTTAATTTATCAACCCCGAAAGGATGAAAGGTAAAATCGACCTCGGCGGAATTTGAACTCAGAATGTAGCGGCAGACGAAATACATATTTTTTTACCACCCACAACGGGCTAAACACAGAGAGGACAAACAAGGACAGACAAACGGATTAAGTCGATTACATCGACCCCAGTGCGTAACTGGTACTTATTTAACCGACCCCGAAAGGATGAAAGGCAAAGTTGACCTCGGCGGAATTTGAACTCAGAACGTAGCGGCAGACGAAATACTGCTAAGCATTTCGCCCGGTGTGCTAACAATATAAATTAGGCGGCGAGCTGGCAGAATCGTTAGCACGCCGGGCGAATACGTAGCCGTATTTCGTCTGTCTTGACGTTCTGAGTTCAAATTCCGCCGAGATCGACTTTGCCTTGCATCCTTTCGGGGTCGATAAATTAAGTACCAGTTACGTACTGGGGTCGACGTAATCGACTTAATCCGTTTGTCTGTCCTTGTTTGTCCCTCCTGTGTTTGCCCCCTTGTGGGTAATAAAGAAACATATAAGTACAAATTCTTGCAGATCAATTATTTCCAGTCTGACAATCTCCTCTTAGTTGTGAAAAACAGACACTAAGTGAAAACATTTTTTTTTCTCCGTGGTCAGAAAAAGGAGATCAGTTTGATAAGTTTCAGCGTTTCTAATTGCTTTATCAGTAATCAGTAGCCGATTTTGTTTGGCCACATACAGTGAGAATGACACTCCAATGTCTGGAGCAATTTGGATGGGAAAGGCTGCTCCACGCAGCATATTCGCCGGACATTGCCCCATCTGAGTATCATTTATTCCGCAGTCTTCAAAATCATTTGGACAGAAAAAACATGAATTCTGTAGACGAGGTCAGAACAGTACTGGAGGAGTATTTTGAAAGAGGGGCCTTGTAAGTCTATTAGATAGATGGAAGAGTATTTTAGAAAATGAAGGAGAGAATATTTTCGATTAAAAAAGAACTTTGTTTATCTGAATTTTGAGATATATATATATGATGACCTCTCTCTCTCTCTCTCTCTCTCTCTCTCTCTCTCTCTCTCTCTCTCTCTCTCTCTCTCTATATATATATATATATATATATATATGTATATGTATAATATATATGTATAATATATATATATATATATATTATATGTGTATATATATATGTATGTGTGTGTGTGTGTATATATTTGTACCTTTGTGCTTGTCTCCCCGCCCCCATCACTTGACAACCGGTATTAGTTTGTTGATGACTCATAACCTGGCGGTTCGGCAAAAGAGACCGACAGAATAGTACCAGAGTTAATAAAAATAAGTACTAGAGTCGATTCGTTCGACTAAAACCCCTTCAAGCGGGTGCCCCCAAATGGCCACAGTCTAATGAGAGAGAGAGAAAGAGAGAGAGAGAGAGAGAGAAGAGAGAGAGAAAGGTTGGGGAAGAGGTGGGGTAGAAAGAAGGACAAAGCAAGAGAACAGTAAGATCAAGAGGGAAATGGAAAAGAAGAGATTCATGAGATCAGTTTGGAATTAAAAAAAAAGGACAAAAAGCTCTTGGCAAAAGCATTTACCTTGTTACAATATAACCGACGAATGGATTACATACAAACTGTGCAATGCCCTTGGCTGCAATCAGGTAACCATAGCGACCTTGGTTATTTATGTCTTTATTCACGTCCCTGTCTTGTGACAACGATAATGTGTCGTTCGGATTATTGGAATCGTTTTCCGATTGCTGGGGATGTTCCAAATCGTAAAGCATTTCCGGTAAGATCGGATCTGAAAATACAGGAAAAAAAAAAACATAACTTTATATATATATATATATGTACATACATACATACATACATACATACATACATACATACATACAAATATATATATATAATATATATATATATATATATATATAATATATATATATTATATATATATTATATATATATATATATATAATATATATATATATATATATATATATATATATATATATATATATATATGTATATATGTATATCATACATACATTTATTTATATTAAGGGCATTACTATACATAAATGCGTCACGCTAGGAGGGACTCTTAAAGTAAAACTACCATAATAAATACATTTTGTAGCGAACGCGAGGGAATGCAACTTTCGAAGCGAGTATTTTAAAATCAGAATTCAGCTGCAAATCATATGATTTCATAATTAGTGCACAAAATGCACATATTAATCGTCAGTTCATGCATAATCAAGACACATAAAAATAAACAAAAAAATCAACATACCAGACGAACACCAAATGTATCCAGCATAATACATAGAATTATTCATACTTATATACGAGGGGCGTTCAATAAGTAATGCCCCTGACCCACTTGCATTTGTTTGATCTAGCTGAAATTTTGCATGTGCAATTATTCATATCTCTATAGATGAAGTGGCAAATTACAGCTCTGAACTAATTGTGGTTTCTGATTTACAGGTGTTTGAACTGAGTCAAGTGTGAAATGGAGCCTGTTGAGTGTCGAGCAGTGATCCGGTTTTTGTATTTGAAAGGACGCACATCGCGGGAGACTTTTGATGAAATGAAAGTAACTTATGGTGATGATGCCCCATCATATGACTTTGTAAAACGCTGGCATCGTGAATTCAAACATGGTCGGAACTCTGTAGAAACAGCTCCCAGATCTGGTCGCCCCGCTTCTGCCATTGATGAGGCATCTGTCCATCAAGTTGAGGCTGCCATTTTGAAAGATCGACGCATAACTATTCGCCAAATAGCCCATGAGGTCAATATTAGTACCGGGTCTGTGGAAACTATCATTCATGACCATTTGCATATGCAAAAGGTGTCTGCCAGATGGATTCCCAGGTTGCTCACACCTTTCCAGAAGCAAGAACGCGTCGAGTGCTCGAGGATGAATTTGGAGATGTGCCAAGAAGATGAGTCAAAATGTTTCAAAAGACTGACTACACAGGATGAAACCTGAGTCCATCACTATGATCCAGAGAGCAAAGCCCAGTCAATGCAGTGGAAGCACCGTGACTCACCTCCTCCAAAGAAGGCAAGAGTGCAGCCCTCCGCTGGCAAGGTCATGCTCACAGTCTTCTGGGACCAGGACGGAGTAGTGGTGACAGATTTCCTGGCAAAGGGTACCACAATTACAGGAGCTTATTATGCTTCACTTTTGAGGAAATTAAGGGAAGCTATCAAAATCAAGAGGCGGGGCAAGATCAGCAAAGGCATCCTCCTCCTGCAGGACAACGCTCCGGTCCACAACTCGCGTGTCGCCAGATCAGAAGCACAGGCGTGCGGCTATGAACTCCTCCCCCATCCCCCTACTTTCCTGACGTTGCACCCTCTGGTTTTCACCTCTTCCCAGCCATGAAGTTGTTTTTGAAAGGAAAGCATTTCCCAGATGATGCAGCCTTGATTTCTGAAGTCACGTCATGGCTGGAGGACCAAGCTGGGGTCTTCTACAAAAACAGTCTCCAGAGCTGTATCAAACGATGGGAGAAATGCGTAACTCTGGGTGGTTCCTATGTAGAAAAAGACTAATAACTGTGCCAAGTTTCGTTGCTATACTGCTATGGGAAGTGGGTCAGGGGCATTACTTATTGAACGCCCCTCGTATCTATGTAAGAGGCGGGCTTTTCGAATTGCATCTCGGTACACGTATTTATTCAGAATAAAATTCAGCACTGAATATATTCCGTTTAAATTTACTAATTTACTAAAGAAATTTATTAATTATTTAATTATTTAAAGGGAATAATTAATACATTTTTCCCCGATGAGGTTTTTTTCACGCTAACTACTTGATAATTTCTTATAAAGATTTTATCCTATTTTTAAATTATATATACATACAGATATACAAGGTGCGATAGGTAAATTGTGACCATGCGCATTGTTTGTTTTTGATTTTGTCGACCACAG
>NC_043000.1:25723611-25728611 GCF_006345805.1 Octopus sinensis | reverse complement strand
TCTCTTTCATCTTGCTCTCCTGTTCGCAGGCCTTAATTAGTAATGTCAATCAACGATTGTTCGTTATGCAGGGATTCCCATGCTCTGAACCACTTTCATGATATTCATTTATTGGATGTAAATAGGACGGCGAGCTGGCAGAAACGTTAGCACGCCGGGCGGAATGCGTAGCCGTATTTCGTCTGCCGCTACGTTCTGCGTTCAAATTCCGCCGAGGTCGACTTTGCCTTTCATCCTTTCGGGGTCGATAAATTAAGCACCAGTTACGCACTGAGGGTCAATATAATCGACTTAATCCGTTTGTCTGTCCTTGTTTGTCTCTTCTGTGTTTAGCCCCTTGTGGGTAGTAAAGAAATAGATATTCATTTATTGGATGTAAACTGAACGGGGCGAGTGAATAAAATATTTGTCGTCTCAGACAAATCTTAGAATGGTTATTTCTAAAATGCACGACTTACTTGAGATCGAGAACAGCTGGACAAGAGAGGACAGAAAACTGCACGAAACAGAAGCGCTTTTGATTTGTACCAATTTACTCTATTACTCTTATTTGACTGTGGCCATGCTGGATAACCGCCTTTTAGTCGAGCAAATCGAGGACCTATTCCCTGTAAGCCCAGCACCTACTCCATCGGTCTCCCCTGCCGAACCGCCAAGTTACGGGGACGCAAACACACCAGCATCGGTTGTCAAGCGATGTTGGGGGGGGGGACAAACACAAACACAGACACACAAACATACACACGCACGCGCGCGCACACACACACACACACACACACACACACACACACACACACACATATATACGACAGGCTTCTTTCCGTTTCCGTCCACCAAATCCACTCACAAGGCCCTGGTCGGCACTCGGCTATAGTAGAAGACACTCGCCTAAGGTGCCACGAAGTGGGACAGAACCCGGAACCATGTGGTTGGTAAGCAAGCCACTTACCACACAGCCACTCCTACAAATCAGAAGCTCTTCTGTTTCGTGCAGTTTTCTGTCCTCTCTTGTCTTCTCTATATACAATTTACAGAGAAGACAAATACACGGGAAATAATTCGTTCATTTCCCGTATGAAATGAAATTGGAGCAAGATATGAAAATTGAGAAAATTGATTATATTAAATACAGTATTTAGAAGAAAACGGTGCAAGGGCATGATGCAGAGGTCAAACAACAAGACGAGGAAATAAAATTAAGGTGATAAATGACCAGAGCAATTATACAAATTTATTTATAGATCAGTGGAGGCGCAATGGCCCAGTGGTTAGGGCAGCGGACTCGCGGTCGTAGGATCGCGGTTTCGATTCCCAGACCGGGTGTTGTGAGTGTTTATTGAGCGAAAACACCTAAAAGCTCCACGAGTCTCCGGCAGGGGATGGTGGTGATCCCTGCTGTACTCTTTCACCACAACTTTCTCTCACTCTTACTTCCTGTTTCTGTTGTACCTATATTTCAAGGGGCCGGCCTTGTCACTCTCTGTGTCACGCTGAAAATCCCCGAGAACTACGTTAAGGGTACACGTGTCTGTGGAGTGCTCAGCCACTTACACGTTAATTTCACGAGCAGGCTGTTCCGTTGATTCGGATCAACCGGAACCCTCATCGTCGTAACCGACGGAGTGCTTCCATTCCATTTATAGATCATAAAATGTATGCCCAGACATAATTCACTGATGAAATGTAATGAAATAGAATAATTGCTATGAGTTCTGCGAATTTAATTCTTTATTCTTTAGTTTCAAAGCAGCAGATTTTATGGGCACAGTTGTTGATGTCGCAAAAATATTGCTCTTCATTTAAATCACATGGAAAACGGGTGGATGAAACGATGAAACTACGGTCTGACACATTATATGATGTAGTAGTCCAGGGTACACCGTGTGTGAGAAATAATTAATTAATTAATTTATTTATTTATGCTCCCTTTCCAAGCCCAGCCAGGCTCATGGGCACGGTTTCCCGGTTTCTGTGGCGTATGTGCTCCCCCCCCCCACAGCTGTACGGGACGCCAGTCCATTGCAGCGTTTCTCAAGAAATAGGAAGAAAGATTGAGAAAAAGTTGGAGCGAAAGAGTACAACAGGGGTCGCCCCCTCCCCTGCCGGAGCCTCGTGGAGCTTTAGGTGTTTTCGCTCAATAAATACACACAACGCCTGGTCTGGGAATCGAAATCGCGATCCTCCGACCGCGAGTCCGCTGCCCTAACCACTGGCATATTGCGCCTCCACTGTGAGAAATAATGATAAAAATAATTATGATAATAAAAATACTGGACAAACATTGGATATAGGTTTTTCTCAATCAAAGCAAACCTGGGGCCAAACAACAACAGCAGCAGCAGTGGAGGCGCAATGGCCCAGTGGTTAGAGCAGCGGACTCGCGGTTGTAAGAATGCGGTTTCGATTCCCAGACCGAGCATTGTGAAGCTCCGGCGGGGGTGGGTGGTGAACCCTGCTGTACTCTTTCACCACAACTTTCTCTTATTCTTTCTTCCTACTTCTACCACAAAGCAGAGGAATCATGGTGTAACCCACTATGGTGTGGTAAACTTTCAGACCCTAGTCTAGATTGCGAATTCTCTGTACCCCAGGATGGTTCAGCTCTCCACCCGTTAAAAGCCACCGTTTACGGAATGAGTATAACAACGTAGCTTTCGCGCCCGTGCAACCGCCAGTCTATCGCGTGTGGTGGGTGGATCTTCAAGTTGCCACACGCATTCTTAGTAGCTTAGAGTATACTCGAATTAGAGATTATTCTTTGTGGCTAATGGCGTGAGTCCTGATTGGAAGAAGAAGACAGCAGCAGCAGTGGAGGCGAAATGGCCCAGTGGTTAGGGCAGCAGACTCGCGGTCGGAGGATCGCGGTTTCGATTCCCAGACCGGGCGTTGTGTGTGTTTATTGAGCGAAAACACCTAAAGTTCCATGAGGCTCCGGAAGGGGGTGGTGGCGACCCCTGTTGTACTCTTTCACTCCAACTTTCTCTTACTCTTTCTTTCTGTTTCTTATCCCCGACTTCCTACGCAACCGCTGAGCTTGGATGCACATTCATCCATCCATCGATGCTCTCGGTGTCGGGGGTTGACCTGCTTTCTCTTCTGCGGGTCTTACGAATAGCAAAGGACCATGTTTCGGACTTCTCCAACAACAGACAATCCTGAGCCGCGATCTTGCGAGCTCTGGGACGAAGACCGCTTCGCTCAACAAAAAAACAAACAAACAAAAAGCAGCAGCAACAGCAGCAATAACAACAACAACAACAAAACTATTTGTTTCCCAAAAAGAAAATAGCCAAGAATTTACTTACCAACCAACGTTAGCAGCAAACTGTCGTTGAATAATGAAAGACACACGATGATAATTACAATCTTCGTTGAATTCCGGAACCTTGACCAACAAGTTTTTTCCTCAGCGGGGCCTTCACGCATGACTACGATACTTGAAAGCATGTGCTCACCATCCGCCGCTGGTTCGCCGATATATTCCTGAGGATGAAAACGATGTTGAAACAAGTTGCTTGCAATAAAATTACTATCTTTGAAGGTTCATGGTAACATATTGTGACATATCGTAGTATCTTGCAACATCTGATAACATGTAACATTTGATAACACCTCGTAACATCTGATAGTATATTGCAACATCTGGTTACATCTAATAATATCTCCCGGGAAAAATCTGACTACTATACACCAACGAGTCAACGAGGGAAACTCTGATATGTTGCCGACTTGCTAGAAATAGCACTGAAATAATTTTGCAAGTACACCCTACAAACTTAAAAATAAAGACCAATTGATCATGTAGTTCTACATACATTGTGTCTGAAAAACAAAAGTTAGGAGGGCGATCATGGCTAGACCCATTTTTGAACATAGCTTTGTTTAATCAGAGCTACTACTGAGACAACAACAACAATAATTACTACAACACCATCTATTGTATTCATTTTGTATATTCTCAGTATTTAAAAAAAATTTAAATCAATTATGGAATTATTTAACCATTATATAAATTCTAAATTATTTCACATAAAATATTCACCGAAAATCCTTTACATTTATTTATTAAACCGCAAAAGCAAATTTTTGGTTTTGTATAAAAGAATATGTATGCATAATTAAATTTAAATATAAAAGAATAAAGAACACACATCACGCGATGATAGGAATTTTAACCGCATAGTTCCTGTTTAAATGACATAACTCCTATTAAGGAATTTACATTAACCGAACAATAGCCATTCCACAGTCTTTCATATGACCTGAAAAGTATTCGTTTTGTGAAAGTGCATTGTAATATCTGTCTTGAGAAGTGACACGAAATCTGCTTGTGTTGAGAAGCTTTTGTAATTGAGAATATTATTGATATTTATATTTTATAGACCCTAGCGTACCACTGGTATTTATTGTGTTCTAGTCTACACGGAATAAAATTGGTAACAAAAAGTCAGTTTCAACACAAGATGAATTAAAATTTTGTAATGCAGGGAAAACTACGTTTCTGCAAAGTCTGCTTTTTTTTTCTCTCCTTGTTTTTTTTTTTCTGTGTCCCTTTCTGTAGAAGAGCGTAGGCTCAAAACACAAAATACTTTTTCAATTCCTGAACGTTATACTAATACATATGCTTGTTTTGTACACCACCTGTCTTCGTCTTTTGTTTTTTTCGTGAACTCCCCCCCTATAAATTATTTATCTCTGACAAGGACAGAGCTTACCACACTTACCTCCCTTTCCTTCCCGTTAACTCATTCCCCTTCTCTCCTAAACATACGACACTAATTTTTAAGGGAGATATCAGAATAAAAATAACTCCCAAATGTTTGACGAAACGTCTTGAGGTATATTAAAATCTACCTCCTCTTTCCTGCAATAACATCTTTCGCGATTAACTCTCAATGTCAATGTTAAGAGGATAAAAATGGCATTAAACAGGATTTGTAATCAAAGCTAATGATGGATAAGGCGATGAAGGTGTGAAAATGAAATATAAATACAAATCT
>NC_043000.1:25716492-25721492 GCF_006345805.1 Octopus sinensis | reverse complement strand
ATATGATTTTTGCGAGTTATTTAATTAAACCTACGTGCGTAAGCGAAAGCAGGGTATTGTAATCACTCGGCTTTGTCTGTGTGTTTTCAAAATCACTAGAAAACGGTTGAACGGATTTTCTCCAAATTTGACAGAAATACTCATTGGATGAGTGACTCGAACTCATTAAATTTTGGTTTGATTATCTTCAAAACTGGTAGACTGGTGAAGCAAATTTTCTTTTTCTCTTTGTTACACATGCATAAATGATAAGCAGGGGAAATAACTTGATGTAATTCTGTTGAAAATATGAATTCGCCTGAGAATATATTTATTAAATTAAATTTCATTTTATCCTTGTGTGCGCGCAGAGTAGCCTTTTAAACAATAATTCTGTTCTGTATTCACCATTCATACTATAATAAAGAAAGCTTCTTATTTATTAGTTTGCAGTATGTAACTTTTACTAAAAGAGAGCATTTATCAAATTCTACACTCCCTACAAAATTCCTAAAAATTCTAATTTTAATCAAACTACACACAGATGTCTTGTTAGAACACTAAATACTGCGTTATTAGCCTTGAGAGTTCCTGTCATGTAGGCGCGTGGTGCATAAACGCATAGATCCTAGCAGACGAGAATCGCCAATCATGGACGCCGGAACTCCCATATCACATGATTTCATTCAACTGGAAATGAACAGTGGGAAGCGTTCGGTCAGCGAAATTTTTTTCCCATCAGAATTCCGGACCCCAGTAATGAATACATTTGCATACAGCCAATCAGAGCAGAGCCACCGTTACCTTTCTTCCTTTCTAGTCAGCACCGTGCATTCCTTACTCTTTCCCTCTCTATTGACAGACAGCAACGTCTCCGTCTAGCACATGTTGTCAATATTTGTAAACAATACGTGTTATGTTTCCGGTAATTTTCTTTCATGTAAATAAATGTTTATGTTAATTTAAAAGAGAAAAACATGAATGTGTCTATGGCTTACGATTAACTAAAATTACCAAAATTTTCAAACTTGAATTACTAATAACTAATTATTTATTTATTTATTTATTTATAGCGAAAATTTCTTTCACATTAATTAGCCTATAAAAGTGTATCATTACACTTAATATGAAAACAATCCAAACAGAAAATTGACGCTGGCAACCAAACAAAAGATAGAAAAAAAAGTCACGAAAATGTGTGAGTACTAAAAAATTTCGCTGAGTACTATTATGTTATTAGTAGTAAATTATAGATCTATTTATTATAACTAACTGAACCCATGAAAAATTCACGGAAAATATAAAAGATATAAGCATCTGTGAATTGTGTGCTGATAATCGGAGGGAGCCATTTTGAATGCCAACACTAGGGTCGATGTAATCGGCTTAATCCGTTTGTCTGTCCTTGTTGTCCTAATTAAAGAAAAAAGGACTCATTATATTGAATGTTATTGATAATATCGAGTGAAAAGAGGGGACGCTGCAGTTCTGCAGTGCCTATGCGCGAGTCGCCACTGTTCAAGAAAAAAAAACACATTGCCTAGTCCGAGAATCGAAACCGCGATTGTGGGAACATGAGTGCAACCACCTAACCACTAGGCCACGCGCTTTCAAGACTGTAAACGAAAGAGGAAAATGGCTGCAAATGTAAATCGAACGATAGATCTGGTCTCATGAATAATTTCGCACTTCCTGTTGCTTTGCCGGCGGGTAAATTATAGCAACTTCTATATTTCACCTGCCAGTGGTTACATTTGGCAAAAACCACCGAAATTTGATCTGTTGTTGCCAATAAATGTTGAAAAGGCTTGTCATTCACGCGAGGAAATAGGTTTGAGATAATGTCACCAGCGTAATTACGCTGACAGCACTAAATTAGCAAGAACTTTCCAAGAATTACTGCTTCTTGAGATGGTAGTCTTAGTAGAAGAGAAACTAGACGAAAGTAACCATTCAGTGTTTGGAAGTTAGGAAATAATATGTTATTAGATTTCGTTGTAGTAAATTGCTTCTTCACCGGAGTCACAAGATATTTCCAGTTTGCAGTCGGACGCGTAAAGCGGTCCCTTACACCCACGCAGAAACACAATCAGTGTTGACTAATTCATTTGAAATTGAAGCAATCGGAAACCCCGTGTTATTTCGGTGAACATATGTCTTGAACGCATCAGTCTATAATTTTATACAGTTTTATACACAACAACGTAATTTACTTGACTAAAGGGAGAGGAAGGAGAAGAACGAAAAACGACGAGAGAAAAGGTCAGAGGAGAATACACACACACAACACCACACACACACACACACACATATATATATATATATAGATATATATATATATATATATATATAATATATATAAAGACTAGAAAGTGGGAGCGGGAAGAGAGTATATATATTACACACACAAACGCACAACACACACACACATACATATACATATACATATATATATATATATATATAATATATATATATATATATATGACGTATGTGTATTGGTGCATCGTTGATGTATAAATATGTATGCATAGATAGATAGATAGATAGATAGATAGATAGATAGATAGATAGATGATAGATAGATAGATAGATAGATAGATAGATAGATACAGGGAGGGAGAAAAAAGTTTAAAACACCTAATGTAAGTTAGTTAGTTTGAAAGTATCGTCTGATTGGGTCTGTGTAGATATTTTTTCTTGTCTATTGTATGATATTGAAGCCAGAAAGCTCGTTTTCCTTTCTTCGATCTTCCAATTTGTGGCCGCGTTCCAAGTTATATTATTATTTGCAAATATGCATAAATATGCTAAATCTTGCAAATATCATTGTTCATATAGCTTAGTAAGTCTCCAGGTAATTACCTTTGCAGTTTTCAACTATTTTGTTTTCTAAACAGTCGTACCAAAATCCTCAGTGTACCACTGTTTATGAATTATATTTCCTCTCATTACAAGGTCAGCTAAACGAACAAATATTTACCATCACATTTACCGATGATTGGCGCAGGTGTGGCTGTGTGGTAAGAAGCTTGCTTCTCAACCATATGCTTCCAGGTTCAGTCCTACCGCGTGGCACCACAGGCAGGTGTCTTCTATTATGGACTCGGGCCGACCAAAGCCTTGGGAGTGGATGTGGTAGACGGAAACTGAAAGAAGCCTGTCGTATACATGTGTGTGTGTGTCTTCGTGTGTGTGTGTGTGTGTGTGTGTGTGTGTGTGTGTGCGTGTGTTTGTGTCTATATCTGGCCCCCATCAACACTTGACAACTTGTGATGGTAACATAGCGGTTCGGCAAAGGAGACCGATGCAATAAGTACCTGGCTTTGAAAGAGATAAGTACAGGAGTCACTTCATTCGATTAAAATTTCTTCATGGCGATACTCCAGCATGGCCGCAGTCAAATGACTGTAACAAGGGGAAGATAAAAGATAAACGATATTATTCGTGTCCCGCCAGTGGCTTTGGAGTTATTTTTTGGTATAATGTTTAAGAATATTTTCCATTGGAGAACCTTGTAAGTTATCATTTATAACTTTTTAAAGTTCTTTCATATTCTTCTGGTTAAGAATATTCTTTTCTATTCTAGGCACAAGGGCAGTAATTTTGGGGGAGAGGTCCAGTCGATTAGATCGACCCTGGTATGCAACTGGTACTTAATTTATCGACCCCGAAAGGAATAGGTACTTAAAGAAATAGGTACTTAATTAATCGATCCCGAAAGGATGAAAGGCAAAGTCGACCTCGGCGGAATTTGAACTCAGAACGTAAAGACAGACGAAATACCTATTTCTTTACTGTCCACAAGGGGCTAAACACAGAGAGGACAAACAAGGACAGACACACGGATTAAGTCGATTATATCGACCCCAGTGCGTAACTGGTACTTATTTAATCGACCCCGAAAGGATGAAAGGCAAAGTCGACCTCGGCGGAATTTGAACTCAGAACATAAAGACAGACGAAATACCGCTAAGCCTTTTCGCCCGGCGCGCTAACGTTTCTGCCAAGCTCGCCGCCTTCCTTTTACACGATATTAAAACAACGGCTAAAAGTTTTCTGAAGCAACACCCTCACTGATTTTATCTACGAGCTGCCTCTCCTTTTAATATTGCTTCAGTCCAGCTAGCTGTAAATGAGTAAACCTGCAACAGTCCGGCGTCTTGTTCATGGGGAATATTGTGGTCTCGATCCTGTCAGTTATACGCCATCGAGACACGGTGATCATCCCTATAAGCGCAAGGACTTGAGACAGTAATATTCAGGGGACTCAATGTTTTACACTAGTAAATCTCTTGGTAAATGTATGAACATCGCAACTTCCCATCTTTTTTTTTTCCTTATTTTAAATGTCAGACTTCTTTCTGGTGGATGTGTCTGTAATGAATAAGCTGAATGGAAAGCCAGAATCTATCGCATGAATCGATATGTCGTTGCCACATTGCAAAGAATATCTATCTGTCTATCTGTCTGTCTGTCTGTCTGTCTATCTGTCTGTCTGTCTGTCTGTCTGTCTGTCTGTCTATCTATCTGTCTGTCTGCCTGTCTGTCTGTCTGCCTGTCTGTCTGTCTGTTTATCTATCTATCTATCTATCTATCTATCTATCTATCTATCTATCTATCTATCTATCTATCTATCTGTGTGTCTGTGTGTGTGTGTGTGTGTCTGTCTGTATTTGTGTGTGTGTGTGTGTGTGTTGTGTATGTGGGCACACACGCACAAAGATGCATTCCCAGTTATGGACACATCAGTGGAGCTCGACGCAATCCAACACTGTTACACTAAGAGATGCCTCGGTGCAACAGATAAGCTACTGGGTAGAGCTAAAAAAGAACTAAGAATCTATTCTCTATGACGAAGGCGCGAAAGATATGCAGTGGTGTGTGTGTGTGTGTGTGTGTGTGTGTGTGTGTGTGTGTGTGTGTGTGTGTGTGTGTGTTGTGTGTGTGTGTGTAGAATATCTTGGAAGTTCTTGCGCCAAGATTTGGGATTGAAAGCTATACCAGGCCCTGAATTGGAG